>NC_135497.1:117519098-117569098 GCF_052857255.1 Amblyomma americanum | reverse complement strand
TGCTGGGGGCAAGCCGCCCTTTTACGACCAGGAGACACGGGCCGAGACCCCGCGCTGAACCCTCTTCAGAAAAGTTGCCCTCCATCGTCGGGACAGGCACGGCAGAACCGGACGACTGGACCAGGGGCGAACAAGCGGACGCCGGAGCGAATAAAGCCGGGTTAGACGGTCCACCGCAACGTGGAATGACCGGCCTCACAAACCTGGACACAAGCAATTGGACACTGCCTTTACGGCGCACGGTTACAGTTCCGCAGTGAAGGCGCTCGCTTCTGTGCTCAGCGTTTGCGCCCAAGCTCGAGAGCAGTGCGGTGACTAAGAAACGCTCCGAGATCTAGAACAGCCGAGACGGGAAAGTGCCGTACGTCTGCGCGGGTGCACTTGGGTCAATAAGTTAACGAAAATGCGCCTGCACGAAGTAGCAGTAACTAATGAGAGCACGAAAAGAGCTGACGGATTAAATCCTTGCGTAATATTCTGTATGGGAGCCCAGTTCGGAGAATTATCTCCTTATGAATCTACTGCATAGAGAACACGTCACTTAGAAAGTCTGTCATGTGTTCACTGGTCTGAAAATCATTAAACCCTCATATGGCTTGGTGCGAGATATGAGAAATTCCGCGGGAGCTTAGTAAACCTTCTGAGCAGCCACATGCTTGCTTGGTTATTTTTAAAATCCGGGAAATGATAAAAATAGCAACATCTTCATAACACTGCACTGGACTTCACCAGTTAAACTTCGAAACACGTAGCAGCATTAACAGGCTATGGAAGTTGTGAAACATCCGATGACCTGGGCTGTTTTACAGCTTAGACATGTAACTAAGCAGCTAACGTGCATGAAACACCTTTTTATTTCTACAGTTAATGAGCATGTGGATGACAAAACTCAAGGCGACACTTTTGAAAAGAAATTAAAAAATGTTTATAACTTGTGTGCACACGTTAAGTTTCCATGCATCACGGCTTCTAGCGTGTTTAGTACTACGGCGCAGTAGACATGCTGACGACGCTATTTGGTTAATAACTGCAGTGGGAGAGGAGTGGCGTGTTTTTAATGAACAGAATTCATAAATATGTTCAACACTAATTGTTTTAAATATCATATTAGCATCCTTTTTAGAGGTTTTCAGTATGCCGAATAATCCGCATTTGTATACTTAAAATTCTTTAAATTTCGTTTCGCGCTTGTACACTGAACCAAGGTACAAGAACTTAGATTAGAATTTAAGCGTGGCATATTTTGAAATTAGTTTTCCGAGAAAGTTTCTTTACGGCAATGTGACTGGACTCCTTAAAATTAAGATAATTTTGGGCACAGAAAACCAATAGCGTTTTTCCTCCATAAAAACGCGGCGGATGCGTTCTTATGGAGGAAAAACGCTAAGGCGGCCGTGTGCTGTGCGATGTCAGTGCACGTTAAAGATCCCCAGGTGGTCGAAATTATTCCGGAGCCCTCCACTACGGCACCTCTTTCTTCTTTCACTCCCTCCTTTATCCCTTCCCTTACGGCGTGGTTCAGCTGTCCAACGACATATGAGACAGATACTGCGCCATTTCCTTTCCCCAAAAACCAATTATTATTATTATTATTATTATTATTATTATTATTATTATTATTATTAATATTATTATTATCATTATTATTATTATTATTATTGAATATTGAAAAAAGTGGTTCCGCGCGGCAGACAGGGACGGGACGGGGAAGAAAACACACCATAGAGCGCCGCTTACAACTGCACACAACTACCTCGCCGAACCACTTTTTCATTGCCGAGCCGAACCACTTTTTCAATAGGGTTCACCGATTGGCCTAGAGCGCATCATTGCTAACATAATACATTCGAACCCGGTTATATAGAACTCGAAGGGAATCACGAATGATTCGATATATAAAAAATGGCAATAGATAAGCATAATCATGTGCGAACCTAGAAGCAAGAATACATTGCGTCACGGCTATAATGACGTTCCGCCCGCCGGCGTGCTGGTGGCGCACCGATCGCTAGGCGTTGATAGGCCTGCTTGCTTCACATCGAAGTCGCAGTGAACTAGCCACTGCCTTTCATCAGATGTCTAATCCTGTTAGCAGTACACAATAAATAGGATAAATTCATTAAAATTAAGGTATAGTTGATATCCGCAGCGCCTTCAGCAGCGAAGATAGCGAAACACGCAAGGTGAGAGCCGCTGCTAGGCTCTAGTTAGTTACGTTGGTTTCACTGCAAGGCAGCGATGTGACATGAAAAATGAGTACGTGAGACCAAAGGCTACCCTCAAGCACACCCCATGGTCACCTCGTCGCGCAAACTGCTAGCACTGCCAGCAGGTGCGTCTCCGCGCACAAAAAGCAATCGAAGAGCGCCGTTAGGAGAAGCGCCACTTACAAGGGCGCGGCACGCCGTTCGATATCGCGTATGTCCCGCTGAACGTGAGTCCGATAAACGCGAATATTGCTATCCTTCCGAAAGAGACTTCCACGAGGATTCTCTGGCTGTTCGATATAAACAATAATTCGATATATCTGGGCTCGACTGTATGTGCGCCCCAGCCCTAGTTGGGAGACAAGTACACACCAAGGACTTTGTGGTCATCAGGAACCTGTATCTGCGGAATTTAACAGTTTATAATGACTTTAGCTATAGCTTCCTATTTTTTAGCATATAAATCATAGCTTTTATTCGGATAGCATAAATCTTAATTTAACACGATTCTGAACTCATATAACTTAGTTGAACTTCAATAATGAATTACGCTCATTTCAACCTGAAAAAAAGCAGATTGCACTTGTTTGCAGATAAATTGTTTTGGTTATATCTGGAGCATTGTTCATGTATTAAATTAATCGAGGGCTTAGCACGCTACCTTGTGGGATACTGTATCTAACTGGCAAATGTGCTGAATTTAGGCCGTGAAAATGCAGAAACTAAGCATTATATATATACTATATAAATAGGTAGTATTTGAATTATTCTAAGCATTGTACATGAATTCAAAACGACTGCAGCTTCTTCGCTAAAATTATATAGTAGAGGCAGTAAAATGCTTTAATGCAGTCACCAAAATAGGTGCTGTGAAAATATTGTTCACCATACTTAAGATAATGCTCTCCCTTAAAGCTGGCAGAGCTGTTACCATCAGCGTATATTTAACGCGAGAGCATTATGAGAGCCATGCGGAGAAGACTGTCCGGCGTCGGAGTTTGTATGAAGCCTCTACCTGCAACCCGCGATAGCACCTCTTAGAACGAAACACTGGCTATAATAACACACCGGCTATAAGAAGCACCGGCTGTAAAGAATTACCGGCTCTAAAAAAAACATCGATTATAGCGACTTGGTAAGGACACTTTAGTGGCAGGTGATAGGGATTAGTCTCAAGTGATGATAGCTGCTTAGTGAAGTTACAAGTAGCGGTATTGGTCGTACTGGTACAGCTCGTGCTCCAGGCTGGAGACCGATAGCGCAAAGGAGGAGAAGGTAGAGAAGAATTCCTCTCGCATTTCCTCCGCACCAATCCAATTAATAGACCCTCAATTCTTCAATGCAAATTTTGCGACACTTCTAGGATTAATTTACCAATAAACCTCGGAACTCCATTAAATATTGTAGTTTTTGATTCTTTGGGAAAAAGGACGAGAACAAAGATTAAACAATGGTTGTGACGTCGACATTCTCTCTTTTTTTTAGAAATTAGAGATCCTAGCAACTTTCGCTGAATTTGCAAAAATCCAAGATTTCGCTTGTATGTTAAATATTTAAGCAGGTGTAGGCGTGATTATGCTAAAACGTACTCCTTTCGCCAAAGGCAGCCTAGCAACAGGGTTTGCTTCTCAGCCTTAATGTGGAGCCTTTTCGGCACTTATACGGATCAAAAGGGCCTGAAAGGTGAGGAGAAGGGTTCTCCTTAGCTTACTCAAATTTAGAACTTAAGGGCTGCCATTAGTGCCCCTCTACACGACTAAGAAGCAAAACCCGTTGATCGTTTATTTTTCTCAAAGATGGTATCTACGTACGTATTTAATGGGCCTCATCAAAAAAGTACTGGCGTGTGAAGTTTTGCGAATCAGCAAAGTCATAAAGGGGGAATCCTAAATGTATTGTCAACTTCAGAGAAAGTGGTCGGATGGAGGAAAATGGTCTCTATAAAATGCTATTTCTGTTTATTGTTTTCAAGGTGGGTTCACGTCTGGGAATTAAGACAGCAAGATTTACATAGTGTTTGATTAAAATAGCCCGCAAATTTATTATTATTATTTATTTATTACATTATTTATCACTTTTTGTAACATTTGTACACTTTGCATAACATAAGCAAATATCTGTTCATAATATGTTAGCTTGTGCGTCCAAAATCGACGAGTATTTTGAAGCTTTATGAATTTTTTCCTGTGTTGTTTCATATCTTGTGCATATGAAGAGTGGTAAAAAGTAACCTGTAGGAGAAAAAAAAAAGTTTGATTATCACTTTTTATCGTTTAAATCATACTTGCCGACCCGCACTTTCCTTGGCTTCTGAGAGTGATGAAACGTGTCATTATAGCTTTAACTGGAAAATAATTAGCGTGGGTAAGAAACGAAGCGCTAAATAAACTCATTGTACGCATTGCCCACGTTACTCTTTCAATTGACTGAAGACCAGTTTGGGACAAGATTTCTTGCTTGCGCAGCTGCCTCCCTGAGGTCGAAACCCCGCAATGTTTGAGCATTGGACATTGATCCCTTACGTCGGAAGCAACTGTGCTTGCACTGTTTAGAGTCGTACGAATGTCGGTTATCATACTGTTATGTGGCGGCAAGAAAGGACGAGACACGATGACAGTTGGCGATGATATGATCTAATGGCTGCTGGCCTAACGAGATCACTCCACCTGCTCCGCTGCTCGCTTCGTCATCATCCTGGTCTGCAATGATACGATCAAGTGCCGAAGACATGGAAAAAGTAATGCGAGTTAGGGTTAGAATTTCGCCCCCAAAACTAAATGGAAACCACTTGAGTGTTACACTCTCATATATGTTCAGATCTACCCCACTGATCGCGTTGAGATTACCGTTTGAAACAAGGTTAAAGAAGTGTTCACAGAAATCTATGAAGCATATTTCCATGCGGTGTGCGACAGAATACGGAGATTATTTCGTTTCTCTTGACTCTTCTTTCAGGTTTCATCATAATCTTTGCGAATTTACGGTGTGGCTCCTGGAACTTTGATGATTTCTCCGTCTTACCCGAAGTGAGGGGCTTTTACAGGTTCTAAATGAGCGATACGGGGACCGCCGCTCAACAGGAAAACTGAGTCACTGAGCATTAGGAGTTTCAACGCTCTGTTTTTCATTCCTTGTAGTTTGCTGCTGAAGCGGTGACAACGCATGAGGGCCGCACACAAAAACACTTTGAGCCTACGTACTGATAGAGTGCCAGCGCTGGTCACCTGTAGTGACACGATTGAGGCTGATTACCATGTCATTTTATGAACGTCTTCCATCCGGTTTCAGTTTTAATCCTTTCTTAAAACCACTGATTGTCTTGCTGTCTGTGCAATATTAAGCAGACAAGCGCAGTGAACTGAAGGCGTCGTTACGACCCACATATGGAGCAAGGAAACAGTCACTGAAACCAAGCAAGGCATACGGGAGTGTTTTTTATTTTTGTGCTGTAGATCAATGGGAAATTAGCAATGTAATCATTTGCCACCTGAAAGCTAACTGCCTAGAAAGTAGGAGAAAATTCACCCATATGCCGTCGGTGGAATGCGAACCCAAGACTTCCGCATGTCGCACACAACACTATACCAATTCAGCTTAACAGCTGAACGAGGACGTCGATTCTGGCAGTGTTGAAGGCATATAGGTAGCATAAGTGGTTCCCTGCACAGCCGCCGTCCTCAACGTTTGATCTCGCTGCACGTGACACTCGCGGTAATACAGAACGTTCAACGTTCAGTGCCATGGTCGAGGGTGGCGCTGGTGAACATTCTCAAGTTTATGCTACGCGCAAGATGAATGCACTTCGAAGTTGAAGGTTGGGCAGCCGCCGCTGTGGCTCCGTTGGTAGAGCACCGTGCGCGACATGTGGAGATCATCGGTTCCGATCCCACCGGTCACACGTGGTTGTCTTTACTTCTACTTTCTAGTCAATTATCTTTCAGATGAGAAATTATTGTACGAATATGCCATTAACCAACACCACTCACAAAAAAGAAAAACATTTCCATATGTCTTCTATGGTTTCAGTGACTGTTCACTGCCGTCATATTTCTTAATATTATTATTTCCAGCAGAACAGTTCATGAGTCAAACTATTTTACGCTCTGAGCACATAACTTCGCCCTGAAGTTCGATGTGTATAATAAACACTCACGTGTGACAGAACATTTATTACAAATTCAGCTAAAAATTTATATATATTGTCACGGGGAAACATTATTTACAATTATTTACAGAAGGTTATGGGTGGAGACTGAATAGTGAAGACTGAATAGGGAGCACCAACGCGAACAGGGAGACACTTCAACCTCTTCTTCCCCTTTCGTCCTTCTCACGCGACAGGCAACTTCGTCCTCCTTTTCTGTGGTAACAATATATAAAAATTCAGCCCAAACAAAGCCAATTTAAATTCTCTAATTTCTTATCCCATATGCAGAGGAATAACGCATGTCTGGGGGTGGGCTCACAGTAGTATATCGGTGCCACAGGTATGTGTGCATATCATTCGCCTGTTTTCCATAATTTTTTAATCTTACTGTCTGGCACTCGGAAAAGTTTTGGTGTCAACATACACCGATGTTCGTTCGAGTCTTCAGGCGGCTCGGTGTCAGTGGCAGAAAATTGATATCACCAGTTCAGTCAGTGCTACATAAAGGAGATATCAAGGCACAAAGATGAAAAAGATAATTTTGAAACAACATGTGAGTAAAATAATTACATAGATCTGCAGTTATAACTGGTTGGTTTTTTGGGGGAAAGGAAATGGCGCAGTATCTGTCTCATATATCGTTGGACACCTGAACCGCGCCGTAAGGGAAGGGTAAAGGAGGGAGTGAAAGAAGACAGGCAGCCTATCTGTGGGCCCTTGGGTCAAATACGCACTGAGCGTTAAGTGTTTAACATTGCTTTATTTGCAAAGCTTCGAGACCTCGTGCGTGCTGGAGGTGTGAAGCATAAAAAAGTTTTCCACCTTGGAAGGTCGCCGTATTGTCGGCCGCACTATGTGTGTTCTGGCTTGCAACACATCGTCTAGGATTTAATCACGGACGCAGTGACACCTGGAGTGCGTTACAGTGGTCTTGTTGGGGTAGTTCTAAAGAGAAAACGACACCCTAAATAAAAAAAATGAATTGAGTCATGCAAGACCAAGGTTTGTAGAAACGGACTCGCGAAGAAAAATGAACCAAGAAATGTACTTTAACGGCTGGCCTCTCAATCCTCTTGTTTACTGCTGTTTCTCACGGAGCTCTGATATTCGCTATGACGACTTTAGGGGCTCTCAATATTTTCTTTCTTCCTTTCTCAGCGTGCTATCTGAGGAAATCGCTCCGTTTATAATGGCCACATACAACACGGTTTATATAATTTGGATATCGGCGTACATTTGGAAGCACATGTCGAAGACGTAAAGCCTACCATAAGTCGTAAAAATGACGCGACTGGAGCCCGCCTTACGATGGAGTCACTGCCCAGTTTATGTTCACACGAAGCACAGCGTGAAGCGGCGCAAAAATGCAGGCACTTGGGCGCACAATGAAATCGACGGAGCGCGGAGAATTGCTTCCAGACATCACGCTGTATCAGCTAGATTTGCTGGACGCTCGCGCTGAAATGGGGCGTTTGATGGTGTCAAAGCTCTCTTTCTATCGGAGACAGACACATAACGGAAAGGCGGCGTTTATGGACAGTTTGCTCATCATTTTGGTCTTGTTGTGCCGCATTTACACCACGCCAGACGCGTGGCTGACCGACCGACGATTCAGTGGGCGACTTTGCACGCCCAGGGTTGGTCAAAAGTTCCCAGGCCACGTGCATGGTCTGCTTTCAAGCAGTATAGTGCGGGAGCTACGACACCCTCAGAGCTGAAAATCTCTGTAGATGGTAGGAGAAGCATCATGCTCAACTTTGAGACCAATGATAACTTTAACGGCATCTTGAGTACCAGGATATAACGCTGAAAAGCAGGCCCTGTGGCCTGGAAACTTTTGACCGACGCACATTGACTGACAGTTCAGTTGTGCGTTTTTCCTGCACCTGCACAGCTTAAGATGTGCAGCCATGTGACTAACAATTCAATACGCCTAAAATAACGGGATGGGGTAATTTACTGCGGGTAAGAAGAGCGCTATATTCCAGACAAAAAATAATTAACAGTTTTTACACGGGCTAAACTGTTTGTATGGAATGCGCTTTCTCAGGCGATGCAGAATGAGAAAAGACGAATGAGAGTCGGACTTTAATTGTATAAGTACAGCGCTCTATCCAAAAGTGCGAACGCCCGTGTTTATTAAGACGGTTAAGAAATCAGGGCTCTCCAAGCGTCCCCTGCCTTTGCAGGATAGCCCAGAAAGGAAGAACAAAAACAAATGAAGGAAATTGAAGGAGGGAGAGTCTCAGTGGTGTGCGGCAACCTGAATGACAAGAGAACCACGTTGTGAAAGCGCGGGAATGCGGTCCACGATGATTTCTTTTGCTCAGCCGCTCAGAGGAGTTGTTCGAGTACACCCCAAGCGTTGTGCTCCGGCCGATCATATTAGGCAGCCCTGGGCTGCGCGCGCGCCCGCTGGCCACTGTGCCTACAGTAGCGAAGCACGACGGCCGGACGCACAGTGGACAGCGCCGGGGCCGCGACCCCAAGTCTGGACGAGGCGACGCGATAAATAACTCTTCATGCACCCGCGGGGGCCGAAATATGAGGCTGGCCATCGTCGCATCACCATCAATCTTGCTTTAGGGCGCCGATCTAAAGGGCCAGGGTGACGATGCAGGCGCCACACGTTTCCTAATCAAGTTAAGCATCCTCCTCTTCCTAATAATGACCGCACACGCGCCGACGAAAGAAAGGCGGGGCAAAAAAAAAAATAAGAGGCAGTGGGCTCTCGGTTTGATTGTTAGCTCGGAAACAATGTCCACGTGGAGCTCTATAGTGGCGGGGACAGGGAAGAGAAACGAGCTGCGCGAGGGCTACAAAAAAAAAGGAAAAAAAGCGGGACGATGGACAGGGCTGCCGTCCTAACGCGAGCTAATGCATCCACTTCGGGCGGTGCTTACGCGCCCCCCGACTCGCAGCTCTGGAGAGGAACGCGAGCGAAGAATCATACGTGTCGATTGAGGTCACTGCGATCAATCCTGCGAGGACAGCTCGGAATCGGCATCGAGACAGGGTCGTGCGGGTCACTATCTACTCGTGCTGACTAGGGTCACTAGAAAATCTCCTCCTCTGGCTCCAGGGTAGGGAAGACCTTGAAGCACCGAGCGTAAACTGTCAGCTGAGAGTGAGTAGCTTAGCGACACACCAAAAAATTTGAGACGATGAAGGAATTATTGCAAACTGAATATTCGATGTCATGACTGACTGGCCTGAGAGTTTCGAGTTCACGCATGGTTTCTGCCTTCTTCTAAGGAAAAGTTCCTGTGGGTTTGGAATTTGCTAGTTTTCCTCGCAAAGCTACTACTCGTATTGAAATCCCCAAAAATGTTTGATATTATACAAGTGCTCGGTTAGACACCTCGTTAACGATGGCTTTGTTAAAATCACTTGCTTGCTAGAGCTATGTACGTGTCCTCGTCGCATAGATAATTGTCCTGCCGGAGATCGCCAGGGGGATAGTATTTTTTTTGCAGCCTTGACCGTCGCTGTGCTGGTTTCTCGCTAAGCAAACAATCAATCGCTTACATGGCCGAACATAACTGCAGGAAAATAAGAAAGTAAGGAATTGTGTCATGTTTTTTTTTTTTGCTGCGTGCAGGGCTTTATGGCAGACGGGATGGAAGAGAGATGGCTTTCACGAAGCGGAAACTTCAACGAGGCGAAGAAGAAAACGCAAGTACGGAATGCGGGTTAGCTGGTCATCCACGATGTTCCTACAGCGCGAAAGGCACGCACCATGCAACGGGAACTAGAAAACATTACAGCTTGTACTTCGGGCCCCTTAAGGTGTTTGGCTCTGGATATCATGATCCTGTTTTCATGTTGTTGTTGCCTCCGTGACATGGCACATGTTGCCCAAGCAGTGTGTCGTTCTCGTCGTCCCGTCTGTGTTTTAGGCGACAGAAACATGAAGGAAGCAAGCCTGAATTCGGTGACCACAGCAATATGTTTATGCATTATATTCATGAAAATCATCGAGGCCATAAATGAAATTTGTACAGAAAGGCCTATTTAATATGCTAGCTCCATCTTTCAAGCTTTCGTGCTTTTCTTCGTGCTTGAAAACGACGAGGAAGATGGCGCACGATACAAATCAAGGACACCGCTAGGAATGTGCATATTCTGATGTTTTTATTTCTTAGCTACTGCTTGGGAGTGCAGATAAATTCCTACATTTTTTTTTCAACTTTACTGGAGACAACAGAACTTAAATCTTCTTGTCCCGACAATAGCAATAAATGTGGTGTACCATTCCTGAAATGTCCTCATATGAGGACATCGGGGATTGATGGTTAGCGTCAGGGTCAGGGTAGTTAGCGTGTCGCGCAAATGAAGCTAGAAAACGAGTGTTCATAAATTTGGTTTAGCTTTTTATTTAAAGCCGAGAAATATTCCCTGATATTTTTTTTTCTGCATGAAGAAACGTCTTGGTGTGGGTTTCCTGAAGTAGATGTTGCGAAATATGCAGAGTTAGTAGAAGATATTGAGATACGTAAATAAGCAGGATTAAACGAAGAGGAATATTTAGTGGTACAAGTAGTAGAATAAGGCAAAGTCGAATGCGACTTGGTCGTATTCAACGCGAGCATAGTAGGCGCATTGGCAACAATTAGCAGTATCTTCCAACATTGAAATAGCGTAAGGCGACCATGTTTCCCACTACACCCACCGGAAAGGACCAAGCCTTGCTTGGCGGTCAGTGGTTGGAGATGTTTGGTATGAGCGAATAAGCCATTGGCGCGAATTTTAAGGTTGTACTCCGACATTCTGGATTGATTTGAAACGTACTGTCGCAGATGTATCGCGGATGTATCGCGCATGCAAGGATGTACTACAGCGATCAAAAGTTTACAGGACGCGAGGGCGCAGATGTCTGTGCTGGAGCAAATGAAAAAAAAAATGCGGTCTAGTCTGTGCATTGCCTATGTCTCCTTACTGCAGGAATGCATGCATACACCTTCCCAATTAAAAAAAATTATAACACGCGTTGCATCGCTAAATACAACTTCTCTGCTAAAGCTCTTGCTTATTCGTGCTTTAATTTAACACATGACGTGGCATTTCATGGTCCCTTTTCTCTAATAACACGTCAATTTGCTGATTTAGTCAGAAATAATTAAAAATCCGCATAGTCTGCAGCGACAAAAAGCTAAACAAGCAGCATATATGCTGCAATGATTCTTGTGGCGCATCTACTCTAAAAGAAGTTCACCGCCACTTCCACTTTAGAGCTACCGCTTACCCAGAGGAAGCGAGATGGATCAGACCGAATGCTGCGTACGCTGCTTGATTTGACTCTTTGTCGCTTCAGACGATGCATATTTTTAATTATTTCTGACTAAATCAAGAAAGTACTCCTTCCTTACGTGTCATTAGAGAATAGGGACCACTAAGTGTCACGTCATGGGTTGAACTCTTGCACGAACAACCAAGCTGCGTAGCCGAGAGAAGCATTTTACACGTTGCATTTAGCTATATGCAACATGTGTTATTGCTAAAAATTTGGGAGGGTGCACATACTACGCCGTGTTTTGTTGTCGTGCTTAGGCACCGTGTTAGTAAGCAAACCTTTACGCGCCCACTTCGTTGCGCTTGTCTCTGGCGCCGTCGTCCACGACGCCTACCGAGAGTTCACCAGATTTCGGTGCTGTAGAGCGGCTGTGCCTCACGGCCAGCAGACACCACCGCGCGTCCTATCCAGGCGGCCATGTGCGCCTATCATTTGGCGCTTCCTCGAACGCCGGTCCACGCCGAGAACTTCTAGAAAATCCGCGCAGATTTATAAGCGTTTGAAGGCATCGCCCTCGCGTTCTATCCATAAGACAACAAAGGTGGCCCATCCAGCGAGGCACGGAGCGCGTGCACGGGGCGGCGCTCGAAGCTTTTCGGTCCACGTTGCAGATGCGGCTCTCGCTGTGCAAAAGCTGTAAAGGTTTCGAGCAGTCTTTCTTTGGCCATCTCGTGATGATGCGGGTAAGATTCATATCTCCTGCGGTGCCTTTTATTTTTATAAATATTTGCTGTTCCCCTTGCGCTTCGCTGCGTACAAAATTAGACCCAGTTTTTAGCAACGCTGTTAGAGTTAATGTCACACTAATTGCAAGCTAACTATGACACGAGCATACTATCCACATACTGTCCCATAAAAGGAGTGTGTTTGAATCGCACACAAACCTGTAACTTTCCACGTGTGCTTTATTGTGCCGAGTTTCTTCGTGGTGTGGGCAGACAAAATCTGAAGAAAAAGAGAGGTCAAAATTTAGTCGTTAAATGCGTTCATGCTTTCAAAACTGCCTCACAGCTTCTTATGCTCTTTAACTGCCTAGCTTTATCTATGCTCAGGTTAATCAAAACGTCGTTTTTGTCGCACGAAAACATTTGCGCGGTTGGGGGCATCATGAGTCGAGTTCATGTCTTTTTCCAACCACTGGGCCATGGCGTCCTGATATGGGTACACGATCACTCGCTCATGCGCGCAAAATCTTTATATTTTTACGGTTACAAGGCTAGTGAAAAAGCTAAACAAGAGAAAATGTTGTTAGGATTACACAAAAAATTTAGGGTTAAGCTGCTTGATCTTTACGCGTCAAAGCTGCACCCTAGGCCATGAGGCAGTGCACGTACTGGAGGGCTGGAAAAAAAAAATTACCGCATGCAATTAAACTGAAGCGATGTTTCAGTACAGAGGTCAGTTTTCCTTCCTCCTCGGTTGAAAAGCAGCCCCAGATGTTTGTGCACTATAATTACACCATGTGAGTTAATAAAAATATGCTAGGAAAACGTCACCGCAGCGAGCGGATATTGAACCTCTGACCTACATTTATAGCAAGCTGTGCTGAACAGGTAGCGGCATAAACATGGGAATAAGACAAAAAGCCAGTTCGTATTATCTTTTTCAAGGCAGCAGTTGGTCAATAATAATAATAACGCAATACGCTACGAAATAAGCCTTTCCAGGCTCAAACATTTTTTGTCCATAATATCGACTTCTTGCTGCTATTGCATTTGCCTGCTACATCGCCGCGTACCGGAATGAAAATTAAAAAAATTAATGCCGGAAATCGCTTGCCCCCCCACCCCCCCCCTCCGATTTTCCTCTCCTCTCTGCGCAGTCGAACCATGTTCTGGGGCAGCCGAACTGAAGGTGGGTAGAGCATAGTAGGAACCAGGAACAAAGGCAAGGAGGGCATGTCGCTCCGAGGTCAACGACAGACAGCGCTCGGGGAGATCGAGACACAGACAGTGGACACCCTGTGTTGATTCTGTCAGTAGGGGAGCTAAAACAACCAGCGTTTGTTTTCGCGACAGGCGACAGCTCCTTCCTAATGTTTTGCTATAGGGCTCGCCGGCACCACGCGACAGACTAAATTTATCTCCGTGGCCAACAGTTAGTAATAAAAGAGAACAGTGATTTCTCTAGTGGCCAAATGTCCTTAGAGCAACTGTACCTGGTTGGTGAAGTCGTGGTTTTATGTTATACTTTTTACAGATAGCCTGTTCGCGCAAGTCATGTGTTAGCAGTTGGCAGCAACCACAAGAACGGTCTGAGCAGCCGGGAATCGCAGAACAATACAGGGTCAATTTTCTCGGGCACAAAGCAAAACTGTATTGTTTCATTATAATTTTTTTTCTAGATGCATACTGGAGTGCACGAAAGCTATTCACTGCAGCAACACCAGGACTCCCGACCTGGCGGCCCCAGACGTGGCATGGGTGATGTCTGGCAGCCCCACGGGAGCAGAGAGATGGAGTGTCACGTGGCAAAGCCATCGTGCACGGCGCGACAACAGCAGATGTCTCGGAATGGCCCGGCGCCACGCGGCACAGTGCGCAGCGTCGCACGGGGTTGACCGCGCTTTATATTTACACTTCGCCTTCTCGTTTTCCCCTCGTGTTTATTTTCCTTCGGTCTGATCAAGCCCGGCCGCGCGGCCATTCCAGGGCTTATTTATTGCTATGGTAGGCACGCGCACAGTGCGCCTTAAAAGGTTTATGAGCAACGGCGCGGCGATAACGTCGACGCCAGGCCTGTCATGTCACTCGCATCACTGACGCAACGGGCACCAGTAAACAGCGTCCGACTCACTGCCCCAGTGGCACCATGCCGCCATTGAGGCGGTTTGAAAAACGGCTGCTTTTGACGCCTCGCCGCATCCGTCGCTGGACAAGGGACCGATACGGATTCGCCCCGTTCCATGGCTTCTCGAGCCCCGCTCGTCCAGGAGGGCGGCGTTAAGCTGTATTTGCAGTTTTACTTGGACTTAAAATAGGAACCTGTGAATAACGTGCCTATGGCTTCTGCCTTCTAGATAGTAGCGGGACCTAACCAAGGAACAGTCTAAAATAATCTCGTGATGCCGCCTTCTCTTTCATGATAATTTTTTTTTCGTCACTTTCGTAGTCTGCATACATGCAGTCTGCCCTGTAGGGTAATCAGTGACATTCAGTCAACTTAAACAGAAGTGAAGGTCATATGCTGCACGACAAAAGCAATCCATTGGCGGCAAATTATCGTGGGCAGCAAAAAATGCTTGTAGATGACATCAAATCTCCCTATATCGTCTTCTAGACCCGGCGCCTGCAGATCAACGCCCGAAACGCTCAATATAAAGGCCACAAGTTGCTGGTGCACCCACACGTTCCAGGATTCGTTTCCGGCATTTCGGTGCTCTTGGAATGGTGCTTTTGGAAGTGAGTGTCGGATATCCGTGTCACCGTGATCAGTGAAAAAGGAGTGCAACGTGTTTATCGCGTCACTTGGACACTCATACTATTTCTGCGAAGATCGAGCGCGATACACGCACTCATGTGGTTCACAGATATCATAGCTCTCTTCGGGGAGTTATTATAGTGGCATCAAATCTCCCTTCAGTGAGACGATGCTTTCTTCTTTTCCTTTTTTTTTCCCACCAGATGACAGCCAATGCAGCCAGAAACATACCTGGAGGTGCCGGGTGCTGCCAAGCGAGTTGCCATCGACGGCCGGGAGGCTTCGACTACACGGGGGCCACCCCGCGCTCCTCACGCATCAGCGAAGGGGAAAAACGAGCGTCCTTCCCCTGGGAATAACAGGAGCGAGCGCCCTCTGCCTGCTCCAAGCACTGTCGCCGTCGTCGCCTGCTTGGTGCCCACGGGCCCGACGGGCAACTAATGAAATTTCTTAGCGGGCATTTGTTCGTCCTCCTCTTAATGTGGTTGCCAACTGTTTGATACGCGTTGTCGAAAGCTGCTCTGCCTGCTGCTGCCCCTCCTCGGCGCTCTCGATGCGCGTTCCTCTTCCTTCCTCGGCGGACCCTCCTTGGCGTCCCTTCCGCCGGCTCTTCTCGTTGTTCTCGGCAAACAGGGTAAGGATGAAATCTAATTGCCAAGGAGAAAATTTCCTCGCAAATGGCATTACAACAAAGAACGGACGACGGAGGGGGGAGCACGCGACAGGCCTCCGCCGCGGAGCCACGGTGACAGGAGCGCGGTCAGGGAAGCGTTAACAAGTGCGCCGGCCCCCTTTCCTTCCTCTTTATTAAGCTAACCACATGCACGCAGACGCACTAGATTAAGAAAGGGCAGGCCAAGCTGCACGGAAGCAAGGTGTGTCAACCTTCTTTCTATAGAGACGGTTCCATACGAAATTAATAAAATGTTATCTAAATCGAGACGCTATATGGTCAGTGTCACGACTGCAAAAACCCCTGCCAGCATGACCCGAATTGTGATCGAGCCAAACAGCTAAGTCTTATCACAGCTACCAATTGCCTCCAAAACCGCAGGAGCTCTATACCAAGCTGCAACGAACGGTCTGACGTCGGCTTTGGTCATAATGTAGTGGCGTATAAACTTCTGACGCAGGCATTACGACGCACCTAACTACTATAACAGGGGGGGGGGGGGGGGGGGGGTAAGTGTTGGAGGGACCAGAATGTCCACACTTCATATCAGCTGCTTTTATTCGTGGCAAAGTGGCAGAATTTTTCTTATAGCAGTTTATTTCTGATTTATGAGGTTTCTGTTATTTCATTCAAGTAAGTACTCCTTTACTTCGCGACATGTCTAATCCGTCAGAAGTTCATAACAAGAAAAAAAAAAGATGGACAAGAACGAAAAAGTGAGGGGACAACGGTAAAGCTCCGGTTTTTTTGCCGGCGGAGTTTTTTCTGGTGGTTATCGCCTCCGTTCTTTGTCAACTATTCCACTATATTGCATATTGTTTACCACGCTTTTGTGCACTTGTTATTCCCCATTCTTGTACAGAGCTACATTAACTATCTGCTCCATCTCACTGAAAGCAAAACGGCCCCGCAACACCAGTGGCCAAATGTCCCTGCGCCGTTACTTGCAGCGCACAGAAGAATGGTGTGCGAGAGAAGCGGCCTTCGAGTAAAAATGCGCTAGGAACAATGACGCTGATAGAAGCATGCACTGAACACTGCTTTTTAGCTAAACTGAGTAGATAGGGGAAAATGTTAAATTGTGCATGCTTTTCGCGAAGCATTAAAAAAAACAGTAAATGACCATGTTCCAGAAATTTCCAACATTTCTTCACACATCAGTCACACGCTTGGCACCAACAGGTGAAACAACGCCTCCGTCCTGCATGCTGAGCATTAGCCGGAAGAAGAGCGGAATGGTTGGCTCGGGCAGAATTATGTCTTGCGGCGAACAAACCTTTCACCGAAACTGTGCTTGCCTGTAAGGCAGGCACCAGAGTGTATTTAAACGCTTGCGCAGTCGCGGGCGCGGAGCGTTCAAAGAACCACGTGCCCTCGCCGGGTGGCTAAAACAAGTCTTTCGGTCGTCGGAAGGCGCTTCTGTCTCGCGTCGTGATGTATGCACGACGTGCAAGCGCGAGCTAAAGATCCCGCTTACAGAAAGCCCGCGAATCGGCCCCATAAATCAGCCAGCACGCTTTGCCACTGCGACACACCGCTGGTGCGTCACGCGAGTACGGCTCTCCTGCACCAGCTATCTAATTATAGCCGGCCATGGGAACTTCGAACGATCGACTTGTCGCCCAGAAGCTGAAACACACGCGCGCAAAAAACAAAAAAACAAACAAACAAAAGAGCGGCCCGCTCTTTCTCCACTGGCGGGTGCGACTTAAACGGCACTGCTTCGAGTGCGGCATGTTTGTATTGATAGACACGCCTCGTGGAGAAAGGAAAACACATTGCATTCACGTGTAAGATGTCCGCTGATTGATACACGTCGTTACCCTTCGTGGCTTGACACAGTGTGCGTTTATTATTGATTTATTCGCGGGCGACCAACATACGAAGAGCCACACGGAGAATACAAGCATGGTAATTGCAAGAAATAAAGCATGTTGTTTATCCAGTGTTTACATCGTGTGCGCATTGTGTGAGAGGCAGCAGATCAAGATGCAAAAGGTGTTTACATGCCGAAACATGCACTGTAAGTATACAGAGTGTTTAGACCGTACACAATTTTTAAAAATAGTCGTTTTCGAGTTAGAAGAGAGCTTTTTTGACATAGAAATGTCAGCGGTGTAGTACGTCAGAATGCAGCTAATAAGAGTTAACTAAAAGATAGGTTAACTAATATTGAATAGTTAACTTTTTAACTATAACTGCTATAGGCTCTTTAATTACTGGGAGGCGTGTAGCCTACAGTAAGTAATATCCATATCAGTTTTTACAATTTCAAAAACGCGGTTACCCTCGGCGCTGTGGCCCAACAAATTTCGGCTACTTCGACGAGTTACATGCACTGGAGAGATTGCTTTGCCTACAAGCTTCTCGAAAGCGCATATATTTTGGCGCGATTTAGGCAATATTTGTTGGGCCACAGTGCCGAGGGTAATCGCGTCTTCAAAATTCTAAAAACTGATATAGATATTACTAACGGTGAGCTACACGCCTCTCCATAATTAAGGAAACTAACAGTAATATTTAAAAAGTTAACTATTCAATATTAGTTAACCAGCCTGATAGTTAGGACATCTTACCTTTACTCTGATTACTACGCCACTGGCAATGCTATGGCGAAAAAACAAACGCTCTTATAACTCAAAAAGCCCAGTTTTAAAATTTGTGTAAAGTCTTAGGTGAAACACCATGTATAGGGAAATATGGAGTGGAGGCAACAGCGTATCTGGTGGTTATCATGTGCGCACTCCGAAGCGCCATCGTAGTGATCGCATTTCCTTGTCATACTCACATACAGCTCAAGCTGCCGTTACTTTTATGCGATGTTCTGTAGTAGTGAAGAGTTGTTTCATTGTTAATTTTCCTGACGTGATCCACAAAGCCGTTGTTTAGGTGCATCGGTATTAGTATAGAATAACCTTCAGGTCCCTTTTAGAGTTGAGCCTTTGGGTAAAGACGACTTGACGCGTCCGAAATATACACAATCGTCCAAAAGAAACGCCATTAATAAAGTAGCAGCCTGAAAGTTTCTCGGAACGCTGCTGTCGGTGCCAAGATATGTAAATTTCCGAGCAATACGAAATATAACCCTTCATTAGCATAACGACAACAATTACTACCCGGGTAAGAACGGGAAGTCCCCCCCCCCCTCCCCCTCTTTTAAGTAGTTTTTGCTGTAGCCGCACGAGCCCTGTAATTGTTTGTCAAGTTCGAAGCAGAAGTAAACATAAAATTTTTTCTGAGCGCGAACGAAATGCTGCATTTTATGTGGCTTGCACCTGTTGAGTATATTAAGGGCATTAAGGTTGTCGTAGTAAACAACCTACGAGTACCACTGACATTTCTTGCCATGGACCGACAGTATTTGCGCGTCGAATTCCCTTATCTAAAGAGCGATCTTAACCTTGGTTACGGTTGCTTTTGTAGAACTTGGACATGTTCGCACATCCGTTCTTTAACCAACCGTTGAACACCATGCACATTATTCTCACGTCAGTATATATAGAATTATTCATGAGTTGCCCAAATTTATTCAGTAAAAGCAAATGCCACAAGACCATTCATAAAATTTGTTAAACGAGTGCGATTTCTCAGTGATTCTACATGAGCATGATCCCAAAATGGGGTTTGCTTACTCAGTCCTGTTCGAGCAGAGTAGAAAAAGGCAGTACGCGACACCGGAGTGGCGTAAAGAATTAAGGAAAAAAATACCGGAGATTTTTGCACGCAGTGGCGAAGTCAAAGGAGTGTGCCTGTTTGTACCTTTTGCCTCTGCCAGGCTGGTCACTCCAGTCGTTGCAAAATAAGGGACAAGCACTCGACACGGGCAAACTTTCGCGCTGGTCTAGACGCGCCAGCATAGGCGAATATTTATAGTGGGTCCTGAGGACTTTGGCTTGAGTTCCGCTGAGGCCCACTGAACCCCAGCGTCAGCAACACTCGGCTCGACCACTGGGGCTGTGGCTGTTGGGCGTGGATGCGGCACTCATTAATCATACCTGCTGCGAACACCTCAGGGTGGCCGGCGTTGCGCCCGCCATTTTGGTTTTGAGCGGCAGACCCGTTAACGATGTTGCTCTGTTGACCAGAATAATTATTCACCACGTGGAGAATTCGGCTGTCCGACACTTTCGTGTTAAAAGAGAAAGCTGTGGAAAAGCGCGGGAGTCATGCACGCGCTTGAGCACCGGCTGATTAGAAATGAAGGAAAAAGAAATTCAGTGAGTTACGAACTCTTCTCTGTTGAGGAAAAGGCGGCCGTTGAAAGGGGAAAAAATATCGAAGTTGATTGGAACGCTGATTCCTTTCGCATGTGCGCAAGTTGCGCCTGGCCGAGTGGCAGCCCTAGGATGTATAACGTCCAGGAGCAGAATGGCGCGAAAGCGCCTGCTACAAACGCGGAATCTTGTTGACTGGACTAAATGAAACAACTTCAGACCAGTGGTAAACATGTCTTTCGTTATCTGGAAGTGATATTTTTGCACCTTGCCTCTCAAAAGAATTTGTTTTTTTTTAATTAAACACCATAAAATAAGAAATATCCGGTGTGACTTCGGTTGCTGAAAAAGAAAAGAGAATCTCGAAGATGGAACTGAGAATGCAAAGGAATCGCGTCAGCAGGGGCGGTGTTTCAGGTAAAGAGTCACGCAAGACTAATTCACGGCGATATCCTGAGAAGCTCAAGGTCCCCACCATATAGCAGCACTAAAGATGAATCTAATGCAACGCTAGGTTGCAAAACAATATTGTGTGCACTGTGGTAAAGGTTGAAATGGCATAATAGAGAATTAGAGTTAGATACAACAATATGGACTAAATAGAAACCCTGTAAAATAAAAGCAAATGTCATCTAGCAATCCTGTATAGCACACAAACGTCCGCGCAGTCCTTATGCTGATGAACAGGAAGCCACAGTATAACGTTTCCTCACGGTTGCCTTAAAAATGACCACGCATAAATGATGCAGGTAATGTAATCTCAAATAAAGAAGAACGTGATAGCGCTAGCGCACCTGGCGTTTGCAGCAGAAATCGAAAAAATCACTCTTAAGGTACGCGCTGTTTTACACTGTTGAACGCGACCACGTACTTAATCCTGGTTTGTACACGAATAGCTACACGCAAAAGATAAAAATAAAAAATAATCCAGAATTAAATAAAAAAACGAAAGCGAAGACTCCGTGCTTGTCCAAGATGCATTCCATAAGCGACGTGCGCTTCCGGCACAACTTTTGACGCCATTTCCTTTGTATTTGCCACCTTGAGCGGAAACCACGCCGTAAACGTTGAGCACGTACACGGCCAAACAAAATCCCAGCGCGCATGCTGGGAACGGCTGCCGCGACTTCCATCGGACGAGCGCCGAAGGAGGAGAGGGGGGGGGGGGGGGGCGAAAAAAAAAAGGTGAACAAAGTAACCGGGACCCGGAGCAGGCTACCGACGAACGAAAGCGGACACGAACAGGCCTCGGCTGAGCGGAGCAGGAATCTGGGTATAAATCATTGTCCAACGTGGTTTTCGGGGCACACTCGGCGGGGGCCGATCAGCGAACGCCCCAGCCGGCGCAATCGGGCACGAGCACGGGCACCTGGCTGCCGATCCGGCGCTGAAGCGCGCGTGAAAAATGGACTGGCAGCAGCGGCGCAGCGCGCGTGCGGCCTCCTCCGGCAGGCACGTCTCCGAGGGCGGTGCGGCAGAGGAGCCAGTCACTCGTCGCTGCAACACCTCCCCCAGGCCGAGGGGAAATTTTATGGCGGCCGCGTTTCTCGTTCCACTGAATCACAGCGGCGGACGCAATATTTATGAGCCCGGCACCGCCACCAGCAGAGCGCCGAGGCCGCGCGACTTTTCCGGTGCCACAGCCGCCCGAGCGGGCAGCGCGCGCCGACGGCTTCGGCCGCTGGCTCGCGCGGATAAGTGGCTGGATTAGTGGGACGCCAGTGGGCTGCCGGGAGGAGATCTTGTTTTCCCGAGCACACAACGCACTGGAAGCGGACAGTGAGCGCCGGCGAAGCGCCGGAAACCCCTTGAGCCAACCTGTACGCGTCGCTTGGCCAACGCTGCTATAGCTGGAAAGATTCCGGTATTCGCGACGTGGGCGTTTAGCGGTATCATTGAGCGGAGTCGTTCATTAGTATCGAGAGCTTAACCGAGGTAAAGATGTTGTTTTTGCGGGAAGCGAACTGTTTGCAGCGCTAGTTGTCAGGTTTTACCAGAATGAAATGCGGCTTCAGTGAGAAGACAGAACAACGTTTATAGTTTATGGGGGTTCAACGTCCCAAAGCGACTCAGGCTATGAGGGAAGCCCTAGTGGAGGGCTCCGCAAAATTCGACCACCTGGGCTTCTTTAACGTGCACTCACATCGCACAGCACACGGGCCTCTAGAATTTCCCCTCCATCGAAATTCGACCGCAGCAGGTGGGATCGAACCCGCGTCTTTCGGGTCAGCAGCCGAGCGCCGTAACCACTCAGCCACTGCGGAGGCTTAGAAGAAGACAGAACAATTAGATCGATGTAATTGAGGGGAAAGATGGCGAGCAAAGAAACAACACGGAATGACCGTTTGTGTTCTGCATAATAGCGAACGGGGGACGTTGTGTCCAGCGCCCCATAACCAATGTGACTGAAAATCGACAGTGTCTCTTTAAAGTCAGACTTTACGAACACATGCGTTAGCGTAGTTTCAGCCATTGGAGCTCCCCGAGCTTTAAAGCTACTGCCCCTGAAAGAAATAGAAGTGACCATAGCGAGCCGCATACTTCATGGTCTTCATAATTTTCAGGTCCGCCGTGGTGGCTCAGTGGTTATGGAGCTCGGCTGCTGACCCGAAAGACGTGGGGTCGATCCCGGTTCATGCTGAAAAGAAAAAATAAACGCTAAAAGAACGTCAGAATCGTGAATTTACCAGCTCGACGTTAACGTCGTGCCATAAATGACCCACTGAAATAGTCGTTTCTTGCAAAATTAGCGCCCCAGCAGAGAAAAAAAAAACTCATAGGTGAAATGTGTTGCAAATGTGTACATACACCGCGGATACTCAAGCAGCTTAAGCATGTAAAAAATAACGCATCTCCTATCTCAATAAGTCAGCGCTTGTGCTTTCTTGTGGAAGACGGGTTGACATTAATTTCGGAATTGGTGTAAGTACATCGATAGCTAACAGCCGTCAGAATCAGGCGACGTCTTATAACTCTTGCATTTTCTTGTTCGATAATTAGGCACCTGCGTGTACCGAAGATTTTATATATCTATTTGTTGTTTAACCAGCAATTATGCCGTGTCAGCAGGAAACGCAGCCTTTTCTTCAAGTCCCAATATTAAAAGCGCTATGAGGAATAATAATGGCTGAATTAACCCTTCATTGCACCATTCATTGCACCACATGATCACCCACGCACGGCAGTTTGTACATTTTTTTTTCTGCTTCACGCCATACTCTTATGTCGAGTCTGACCCTGCCGGCGAGAATGCTGCGCGCAACCTCTAAACTTTAAACAAGCATTACGTCCCAGAGCTGTCTGAAACTCGCTGCGCCGTATTTGCTACCCACGCGTCAAAAGGCGTCTGGAAACTTGTACACGAACAGTGATAGCCCCTTAAGCGTCGTCAACTCTTCTGCTACATGCTGCAGACGCTGTCGGGAGAGTAAAAAAAAAAAAGAAAGAGCAAAACGGATAGAAAGACAGCCCTCTTGACGCTTTGATTCCAGCCAGGCGGCGAGCCACATTATACAGATCACGTTGTCAAAGTGTCGCGTCAAGACGATCAGACACAGCACTTCTGCAGGGCATCCTGAACTGGCGAGGAAGGAGGAAATGACAACTCGTTTCCGACACCTCTTTACAGCTCGTTCGTCCTCCGGCGAGCTTGAATCCCCCGTCGTAATTCCCCGGCCGCTGGACAGGGGTCACAATCCCGGGGAGACCCGGCGTGCAGCAGACCCAGAAGGCGCAGCGTCGTGGGAAGAGTGCCCCCCCTCCTTCCGTCCCCGCCCTCTTAGCGCCGAAGCTGCGGGGACAGCCAGAAACGGCAGAACGTGGCGCGGTTACCCGATGATGCGACCGACCAAATGCGTTTTAAATTCTCGAGAACTGATTTAAACTCCACTTTAGCAGAGCAGGTTGGGAAAGAAGGAGCGCGAGAGAGGGGGGGACAACAGAAGAGACCAGGCGGCAAGGGCTGAGGGGAGCTCGCGATCGCGGTGGTTCGGGCGCTCCATCGTGTCGAATTCGGTTTTAAAAGTTATCTTCTCCGGTCCGCGACGCCCCTCCACCACGTCCCCATCCTCCTCACTCCCCTCGCCGCCAGCGGCGCCTGTGCGCGCGCGAGCTCGCCTCTGGGGGATTCCCTCGCAACGATGTTGAGATTCGCGTTGCGGCCGCGGCTCGATCGCTCAATTCCCCGGCGCAGTTGCTCCCGGGGCCCCGACTGATACGGAGGATCCCCCCTTTTGTTGGAGCTTTTATATCGACGCGCGGGCTCCCCTCCGCGCCCCGGGCTCCCTTACTTTTCTCTGCTTTAAGGATTTCGTTCCAGTTCGAGGTCGTGTCACGCGATACGCCTGCATGAGAGCTCCGGCTTCCTTCCGTCGGATCTTTCGACCGGAAAGCACGCGGCCCACAAGATTCTTTGGGGAACAAACGACCGACGAAGAACAAAAGCTTGGCCAGGGCGGGGACCCTCGCTGGTTCGCACTGAGGTCATGAATCATTTGATCTTTTCTTCTGGGCGCCTTTTACAGCGATGCTCCACCTTGAGGTCGCGCAAGAAGGTCTCCTTTGGTTTGGTGGATGTGGAATGAATCGATGTGGCCTTCTTTCTAGTAAACTGCCTTGTCCCTCCCCCCTTCCACCTAAACTTTTCAAGGCTGCGCAACGTGCGCTCTTTCGTTCTGAGATCGTATGGCTTTCTAACCCGCTCGTGGCGCAGAATGAAACGTCACGATCAGTAAGCCACAGCAAACGTCTCGCCTAGGTCAGGTTACGGTAGCTAAAGGAAAAGAAAAAGCGAACTGAAACGCTGTTTAAGATGACACGAATGCTGCCCGCGATACTGACTAGACGTCCCCGAGTGCATCGGGCACTGCTTCGCGCATTCAAGACAATAGAACACTCACCGGGGGGGGTTTCTGTAATTCTCGCTAATTTTTGCAGGACACGAGCGATCGGAGAAATTGCTAACAACATACTCACTGCAATCGAGGTACTTTGGCGACGGCCATGCGTGCTACCATGTCCAAAGCTGAAGAAGATGTAATTCCTGAGATTAAATCGACACGTGTTTTTTCCGCGGGTAAATACCACGCAGTTGGCGACAGCATCCTAACAAGAGTTACTGAACTGGGAAACAATGTGTGCTAGGACTACGCTACATGGCAGGTTGTTCTCCCGAGATACTCCGGAGCTTTTCTGTAGTTTTATGTCTAGTCATCGTGGTCGTCGCAGCAGGCCCATAGAAACAGTCTACCTGCCTTAAAGAAAAAGTAATCGATGACGTAGCCGTTAAGGCACCAGGTGATCACCTATTAAGAGTGGACCATTGCCTTGTGCGCGTTGGCCAATAAGAGCATATGTCGTCAGTGGTCATGTGATCTACGGCCGCCTGGGCCACGAGCACCAGAAAATGGGGAACGAGTAGAGGTCAGTGAAGCTACTATTGCCATTTCATTGACCCTGAGGGGGAAGAAGAGCCTTCGAGTTTTTCTTTTGTCTTCTTAACTAATCCGTTAATGAAGATATTTAGGGGATGGTTACTTATGTGCCACTCACCAAACCTACAATTAGGTATTCATTTGACACAATGAATGAGAGAAATAGTGATACGGGCAAGCCTTTTCGGTTCCGATGTTGTGGATTCCACCCCCGTAACCTAATGCGTCGACTGCTAGTGAAAATGATCATTTTAAATTCACTTAATCACCTGCTAAAATACTTCGCAAGAAAATAGACGTTAAACCAAGGTTATTTACTTTAAAGACTGAAGAATAAACGTCAAATGTTAATTGTGCAGAAAATAATGATTTGACTCCCAGTTTTATTTTCCCGTCTTGTGTGATATGCTTTCGCAGGAAAACATTTACCTAACTATCCTCGCGAAGCGGTATACGGTAATTTCTCTCACAGATGCCGCGAAACTTGCCCGCTGGACAGGTTTAATTTCCTCGGCTAAACGAGAGGTAATTAACGCGGAGGGATCGTATCTTTCTACAAAATCTCGAAGTCGCTGATTACTCTAACCATCTAGACGTCGCTAATGCATGGGCGATCAGGTAATGACACTGTCTATTAAGACGCAACGGTAATTTAGAGGCTAGGCCTCAAGGCGAGCAAATAGAAAAAAAAAACTTACATTGGATATTTTAATGAAACCCGTTTCTTTTCTGAATAGCAGGAATAATTTGTGGATCAGGCGGAGTTAAATGTCCAGAATTTGTGGTCGTTTAACTTGGTGATTTATCGGGGTCCGCGGAAGGCGGCTTGGTAACGCTTGAGGCACTACGCACGCATTGCGGCATGCTGTTTCGCAAGCACAGCCAAGATGTTGCACATTGCCCGTTCTCAATTACATTGGAAACGCATAAATGCGCTTACAAATTCCAATCCGATCACAAAATGACTGGAAAGACCACTTTAGCACAAACGGCACGCAAAAAAAAAAACCTCGTCCTAAAAGCTTATATCATCCACTGGGCAAATCTAACCTGACATTAGGAAGCACGAGCATTACTGTAAAGAACGCTGTTTGCTTTCAGCGCACTTTACTGAGGTACCGCTAAATGTGTGACGTAATATAAGTCGGTTGTTTGTATTTTCTAATGCGTTTTCATTTTTAGTGTTTATTTTGTTTAATACATGACGGAGTTAGTTGCGTCTTTTTGCGTTGTCTTGTGTTTTTCGCGTGTTTTTCGCTGCTGTGAGTGCCTGCCAAGAGGACCAAGGACACCTCAAGCCGAGTTTGAACGGCTTTTCCCTTGACTCCTTTTCACTGTATAGGGAGAAAAAAAAGTAAAGGAAAGCACAAGGAAGCGTAGCGCGTCCTGTTCCGAGGAGAAGGAAACAAGTGTGGGCATCAGTGCTCCTCAATGCGACGCTTTTCGATTGCCTTCTGCGTCTTGACACGGCCATCTGTGATCCAGTGACCTATGAGGCCAGCCACTCTAATACGCACAATGGCCCGTCCTCTAGCTTTCTCTACACCTCTTTTTTCACCGTCTTCGTCATCTCCCTCACGGCGCGAATCGGGTGTCCACCCACAGTGAGGTTAGTTAGAGAGCCTTTTCTTTCTTCCCATCATTCTCCGCCTACTCCTACCTCAGATGTTGGGCAAGCCGTCTTGGGAGCCTCGTGTTTAAGCTGGGGTGTCTACCGAGTGATGCCTGTGAGGTGAATACTCGAGACACAGGCACATATTTTACGAGTATTTTTTAGAAGAAGCAATGCATCAGTTCCGACAAAAAACAAAAAAATACGAAGATTCTCAGAAGGCTTTATCACTGGTACAACTCGGCAATCGCTACGGACAGATACTTCTTTTGTAGCCAAGAACACACATACCCATGCAGCAAGCAACGGCACTTCTTCAAAGCAATCTAAAATGTTTCATTCGAATGTCCAATATGTATATCAGCTTCTGTTACTGATATAAAAGGTGACACCTGAGCACGCATCACTAAGACTGTGAAATGGATCAGGATCACGGCCCTGTCCACCAAACAGCGCCAAGCATTAGGCTCATTTCGTATGGACGAACTGTACTTGGAAAATTTATATTACGTGAGTTCTCATCTCGAACATTGCCTGAAGTCCGTTCCCAGGAATCACTGACAAACTTAGAGGCGCAACTCTCCGAATATCAATAGCGAACATACACGCACACGATATAGCTATGCGCAGATATTTGCTTGTCAAGGATCATGAGTAGGTATATCTACGAAGGAGGGCGTGCCTGTCCGTGCGCAGTGCCACGCTTCCTATTCGCCGACGAAAAAGTGCCGGACGGACCCAAACCTCGGTCAGTTTGTCACGGGCCACGCCATGTTCCTTCGGAGAGCGCGCGCTGACGGATGTGCACGGCGGGAAGGCTTCGTGGCTCGCCGAGCAGATCGCGCCGCCACGCCTGAGTCATTGAGCCCCGACAAGAGGGCCGGGACATTCATCGACCGGCGCAGAGCATGCCGGAGCCGCGTCCAAGGAAGCAACGCGATTTGATCGCATCCAATTTGACACAAAGATGGCAGTCGACGAGTCCGACCCCTGCTTTCCGCGCGAGACCACTTACGACTCGTGATCCAATCAGAGGGGGTTCACCGTCGCGTGCTTCCATAATTCCGCCGAGCGTGTCCTACTTGGCGGGGGCTCCGGCGGGGCTTCGCGGCGGTGGCGGCAGCCGCGGGGCGAAACCGAGACGGGTCGCGCGCGTCGCATAAGCGGCCACCATTGTCTCTCGGGCAGAGATCGGTTACAGCGCCGCCGAGAGTGGCCGCTAATGTACGCTTCCGAAATAGCAGCGGCTCCCTTCGGCGATAGCGAAGACAGCCCGGTCCCATCCGGAGACGCTGGCCCGGCGGCGGCCTGTCTGCAGCGCTTGTCGGCGCCGCCGCGATCGCCCCCGCCGCGCGCCGGTTCGTTGGCTCGGGATGGAGCGCGTCGCGCGACCGCCGCCGCGTGGCTCTGCATCGCAAGTAGGCGGCCGAGCGGCCCGGATGACACGGAAAACCACGTGTTACATCGATACTAACAAGGAGAAATGGCAGCTCTCTCTCTCGGCGCAGACTAACAGCCCTGCCTGCGCTGCATACAGAAGGACGGCGCGGCATGTGCAGCGGCAGCACCGCGTCTCTTGGAAAGAATAGGGCTCCAATTTCAGTGGCTCTGGCTCAGCAAAGGCCGGAGATAACGCGGCGACGCGTACGATGACACACACTCAGACGCGCGCAAGAAGAGTAAGGAGACTGTACAGAGGAACCAAGAAGGCATCTCAAGATCTACACCTCGCCGCAGCTAGCTTCTCTAACGCAGCACGGCCGTGCGAGCAAAGCATTTTCCCAGCAAATTTTTCCTCGCCTATCATCCGCCGCGAAGGCCAGCATACGCAAATGCCAGACTCTGTTGCTGCTGCGGGGGAGCCAAGCCGGGCCAGCATCGCCGGAAGAATCGGGCATCCCGGGCCGTGTGTACGCGGGTCTCCTCTCTTCCGAAACCAAGGGACATCGCAAGTGCGGCCGCTTCGACAGTGAGCTTGTTTGCTCCAGTGAGAGACGGGCAGAAAGCCTTGATTCCGGGAAACATTGTCGGGCGCATTGCGTCTATTTTGAGCGCGCGGCCACATCCGCGCAGCCACAGGAAGGACTCGGTCGCCGTCGGGTTGCTGCTGCTTTTACCTCGCGCGCCTCCCGCACTAGGCGGCGCTGCTCTGGTGAGTCGGCCGGCGCCCGCTGCGACGACTGCGGGCTCGGACCGCGACTCCGTCCTCTTTGTTTGTCCGAGGGGGAGCGCGGTCGGGCGCCTCTCTTCAGGATGGCGAGCCATTTGTGCGCCCACTGCGGGCCGGGCGCACTTCAAGTCGCGGATATCGAGGAGCGCAATTGTTGCCAGGAGTTGGCGGTGAGGAACACTCGAGCGAAATAAACTGCGGCTCGCTTTACGATCGAACCTTGCACTCTATTCTAAACAGAAGCTCCTAAATTGGTCCATATAGGATTTTTGTGCGGCCCTTGCTCCTGTTTGTCTGAGTATATATTATATACACGGTTCTCTTCGCTGCGTTGAGCTTCGCAAGTTTAGATGAACAGCACATTGCGGAGGTCACGAAGGGCATTTGCTGAAAATGCTGGAATAGAACTGCCGGCAGTAGGCCGAGGAGAAGACGCCAGTAGTTGACAAACAGTCGGGTGCCGGCAGTGCACGCAGTAAAGGACGCGTAGCCTTTGCGAAGAGCTTTACAGCCCCTCAGCGAGGCCCGCCGGAGGCTACGAGGCGCTGTTCTGGCCCGCGGTAGGCCAGGCATGAGCAGGGAGAGCTTAAGTAAATGAGCTGCGGTCGTTTGCCTGTTTGTCCTTTCGTTAGTGCGACTTTCGGGGCTCGCCTTATTCAATGAGAAGGGTTGCTTAACCGCCCCTGTCAACAGGGCGCGCGAGGAGGAACAGTCCGGCTGGGACGACACCGGACAGGAGGAGTCCGCTGAGTTGGGCCCGCTGTTGCCTCTCGCTTGAGGCGCTAGAACTAGGCTTAGTCGGGACCAGCGAGGCCCCGGGGCAAGAGAGGCGCTCGTTGACTCGCATGCACGTCCAGCAAGACTCCGCCTATAGCGGCGGTCTTTAGCCCAGGACAGAAAGCAGAAAAGGAAAGCGCCGGTCGATACGCCCTGAACGCTTTCCATTTGCTGTGCCGCTCGACGGCGTAGCGTTGGATCGGGTAAACACGCAGTATCGTACCTTCGGCGAGCAAACAAGAGCTTTCGGCTGTCCAGAACGCTTTCAGGCAAGTCCCAGGGAGTGAGTAACGCGGTAAAATTTTCGGAAACTCAAGAAGAAATGCGAAAAGGCGAGCAGTATATCTCTGCCTCGCCGTCCCTCGCTCTTGCCGAAGGGCGTGGGCTTAGCTGAAGGACATTTATGCGTCTGCGATCCATGTCAGTTTTCGCGTATTTTCACAAGTGTGCTAACACCAATGTTGTTTTGAGGCGTCCATAGCCAGACTTACTATGTGCGAGGAGGGCAATTAAGGAAAAAAATGCAGGCAAAAAAAAATTGGGGATCCCCTACAAGATAAGCAATATAGAGATAGCTGTGCGAATTTCTTTGAAGACTCGCTCCTTGGATGACGTTTGTCGAGCATTCTAGGACGGGTCATAGAGACGCTGCCAGCCGCACTCTCGGAACCGGGCTAGCGCAGGTGTTTAGGGAGGCACTCGTCCGCCTTTCTTCTTCAGCCTAAAAAAAAAATCGCCATCGTGAGCGGCCATACAATGCAGCCTTTGCCGAGCAGTATGGCCGTCGTATGGCCGAGCAGTATGGAGCCTGCGTCGCATACCAGTTTATGAAGGAGCCTACTGGCTCTTGAACCACTCAACCCCTTCACCACATGCATCACTACTGCCGGCGAACTCGCGGACGCGGTTCGTGTATCAAGACTTAGCGGCCTATTACGTGCTAGGCCTAGATTACCCCGCTGCAGGAATGCATGCGTGCTGTTCAGTGTTTTCTCTCGTGCATACACATGGAACAACACAAGGAAGGCTTTTACCAGAAGAAAACTATTACGTCACTTGAAAGCACCCAGCGACGACGTAGCGTGTACGGAATGTCAACTAAGAGTCATCGCATGTTATCGGCGCCTCAGCGGAAGCTTTTGTTGTCAATTACATTTGCTTTCCAGTTGTGTCACGCGATCCAGGTGAGGTCGGTCTGGCGGAGACGAGTAACGAGGACGTTAGCGTGTATAGGCACTTTATCAACGTGACCAGCCATCCAGACGCACAAGAACTATCACAGTCGAAGAGGGGAACGCGAGCACAATAAGCACATGTGAGCGCGGACAAGAGCAGGTGCGAGGGAGGAGACGGAAGCGTGCTCGAAGGCGACAGAGAACGGCTCACAAGGAAACACACTCTGCGCGTTCCAAAAGAAAACTGCAACGTTTTCAAGGAGTCTCTTTTTGGTCTGTGCATTTGTAAGCGTTAAAAATTTGTCTCGCGTATACGATATCTTTTATATCAATCTTTGCTTCGATCCTTGTGCTTCGCTGCGGGCGAACTTAGAGCCAGCGTTTAGCAACGTTGTTGTTATTGTCGCACTAGTAACTAGTATACGAGCAAGTTTCCCTTTGCATAAGTTTCTATGACCGGCATTCGAGATCACAGGATGGTGTAGAGGGTGTCTGTTGGTGCTGTTGCTACTGCTTGGGAGGACGTGGTTTCGGCGACACGCCTATAATTGCAATCTTTTTTTTTTCAGGGGCATTTACTTCTAACAGCTCCATTGGTGCAGTTGGAGTTAGGCATTTTCTCATGCTATGGACGTACGAGCGGACACCGGACGGACGAACAGACAAAATTTGCGGGCAAAGAGAGGTGAAAATGCAGCCATTAACGGCATTCCGGTACCGGTTACACGCATCACTCTTAGGCTCGTGCTGAAGTTACAGCAATTTGAAGCAAAATGGCTGCCATGTATTGAAGCCTTAATGTCACTGATTTCTAATGTCTTCTACCGTATGTTGACTGATGCTTTGTGCCCGAGTGTTATTTTGTCTGCTTTTTTTCGTCGTCTTGCTGATTCGACAAAAAAAAAGTGGTGACAGCCAAAAATTGTACGCGCAAAGTTCGGCCATTACCGCTCGAACATTTCTCCTGCTCTCATGAGCAGCTTGTCTTGCTTCAAGTCGACCTTGAAAATGCATTTGAACGAGTCCGCCATTCATTTCTGTTTTCACATCTAGAGCGTGTCACTGTTGGGTCGACTGTACTTAAAGATGTGAAACTTCGTCACAACAACGGTTCAACTCGCTTGGTTGTCAGTGGTCATCGGTCAACTCTCGGAGCCCATGCCAATTCGGCCATCCGTGAAATAACGCTGTCCAACGTCATCGCTGCTCTTCGCCCTTTATCCGGAGCCGATTTATCTGAGTGCCCAGCAAAATAGCAACATTCTTGGTTTTGCTGTCTTGGGCAATGAAACCAAAGCGCTTGCCTACGCTGATGAGTCGTTTTTTTATGCATTGATAAGCCCAGCGTTTACAAATCTATAACCACGCAAGAACAGTTTGGTATCGTCTCTGTCGCTCAGATGAGTTCGTCTAAGCGTTCGAGTCCATGGTTTTGTTCCTGGGCCACAAAACCAAACCACCTCGTTATGCGGGAATAGAATGGTCTTGTGGGCCCCATAAATATCTGGACGTCTCTCTTCACGCATTCAATTCAAGTGCACATTACAGCTGCAAAAGGGTACTTGCTTGAGCTAGTCGTTACATGTTCACCAGGTAACGGCACAGCGCGAATGAGACGGTTTCCGGACGTTCAGCGTTATGCACAGACCTTTGTTCCGCATCGCGTTTTCATTTCTGGTCGGGCCCAAGCTTGTAACATGTTTTTGGCAAAAAAAAAATGCATTACATTCTGCAGGTCCTCCGCTGCGCTGGGCGTGCTAGCGTTTTCATCAAACATTTGCGACGTTTATATATGGTCAGGTTTCTCGATTCCTTTTTTTCGATAGTTCCCATCCCATTGCCAGAGCATTTTTGCAGATTAACTTTAGGTCCCTGCTTTCCAGGTTAGTCGCGTCTTCGAGTTTGGCGGAACATCCCTCTTTACTGGGATTTATGCACGAAGTTCGTGCTTCCGTACGTTTTTAACGGAGAATTTTTCTATGCAGTACTGAGACTCTTTCACGCAAAAATCTCTGCACGGAATTGATATCCATGCTGTTTCCGCCTTCACTGTATCATTCTCTGTACTTTGATCTTAAGGGGCATGATAGGTTAATGCGAGTGTGCAAAATGCTGATTTCGCCTTCCACTAAAACTTATTTCTTCAAACTACACACTGTAGCATGACCTGCTAAAATATGGCTCCACGGGACAAATATTTTTGTCACTTCTGTTAACCGCCGTCTGTGTCATGCACAATAAATCATGGAACACTGCTTTATCGACTGTAAAGATGCCATTTTATTTTGGGAGGCGCTTGAAAACAAGCTAACGGAATACTTCGTTTTAAATCCTTAAAATCTAAGGTACCTTACTGCCATTTAACATGATCACGGGCCACATGGTATGATACTCTAGCTTGGACAAACTGTGCAGCTTGTGGAAAACGCGTAAGTTAGACCGGAATGCTGACCCTGTTGTTTACCCTAAAACACATTTCACTCAGATGGTGCCCCAGCTGAAGAACATTTTTGATGAAAGTGACTTTCAACCGGATTGATATGTAATGTTGACGTGCTGTGTTTATTTGCCCCTCTTTAGTTGTTAATTTAGATGCGCTTTTATTTCCTTTGTGTTACGTCAGTGCAGCGTTGCCACTTGATGGCTGCATTGTAAACCACCTCTGTAAATAGCCTTTTTTTTTTTTACATACACGCCTGCCATAAATACCATGTTTTAAAAAGAGTAGTGTCAGCAGAATGATCTAAGGCGCCAGCGCGCCACGTTACTTGCTCCATACCGGCGTGGGTTCGAACCCTGCTTAAAGCGTGCTGAGAGTCTTTTTTTTCGGTATGAAGAACGACGTCGTTTCCTTTCATGCTCACTGAAAGCACACGGCCTTACCATAATAGCGTGGCCGGTGTCTGCGCATTCTCGGTTTTTATGTTGTGAGCCACTTACCTTGCTACGCAGTGTTTGGCGCCGAGTGAAGCGCTTCAGCTTAATGTGCAGGCGGTCGACACGCGTGCCCGGGAGTCTAGGTTCCAAAGCTATAGATGTTAAATGAAGACACGAATATGACAGGACTTTGCGTATATGCCTAGTCTGTGATGTACCACTAACAGGTGCGACTAACCAAAAACGCTACGAGTGGAAGTGCCCGCTTTTGCGTGTATCTTTACTTTGCCCTATTGACACGGAGAATGACACTGAGAGAGAGAGAGAGAGAGAGAGAGAGAGAGAGAGAGAGAGAGAGAGAGAGAGAGAGAGAAATATTTTCTTCTTGCTGCCTTTGGACGCTATTACGCCGGAGGTCTAATTTAATTTATAGCATGGCGTGTCCTTGGTTAGAAGGGCACCGTTAATTTCTGTTTTTTTTTCCTGTGAGGAATAACGACATGCGGCTGTAGTTATTAAAAATGCATACTGGAAGGGGAAACACGCCAAAACGATGGCCTCATTCTTCAATCCATAATTTTTGCTTAAAAGTTTAAGGCGCACAAAAACAGATGACTCTCGTCTGGTAGTTAATTTTACTTTGCGTTTATCCACCGTTCGAGAGTTTTGAGCTTCTGCAAAAAAAGGAAGAGAAAAAGGACGGCGAAACTCCAGGCGGCCGATTTATTGTCTTTTTATCTATACGCCGCATTTTGCCTTTAAGACTGCCGCTGAAATGAACACAAAGCGGCCGCTTGTCTCTACCTTATGGACGATGTTTTAGGGCTACATGCGCATTAGATATTTGCAGCCGGTCGAGCAGTGTGACCGTGAAACCAATGCCTCCCGTTATGGTTGCATTACAAGTATGATTATTCCACTGGAAAGACGGATGACACGAAGGAATAACTCCGCCTCATTGAAAATGACGGTGTTCTTATTAGGGGGCAATAATTTAGATATAACTGTCGAGCTTTATAACAGAAATAGGTTTTAAATGTGAGCCGAAAATAGATAAAAGTCTAGAAAAAAAGGCGCTTTATTGAATTTTTCGTCATCTGGCAAATCAGTTCTGAGAAAACCCATTGTTCTCATCGTGGCTGCACTTTATAAGCTACCTGGCTCTAAACCCTATGACTTCAAGGCGAATAAGAGTCAGAGAGAGGAAAAGAGGGGAGAGACTAGGACGGCCGTCGAAATCTTCGCCTCCTGAGCAGCCAACGTACATACAAAAAGAAAACCAAACCTGCGAGTCAAAAACTTTTGTACTCACGGAACCACTGTGATTGGTGATAAGTGTTCCATAAAAATTCAATTGCAAGTCAAGTCTCTCTTAGTGGGGGCAACGAAAGAAACTTAAAGGAATAAAGTCACAACCAGCAGGAATGAAAGGCGAAGGAGAAAAATAAGAGAAGTAAAGAGCAGGGTGTGCAGAAGCCATATATTACGAGGTTACAACAACACAAAGCTGCATTACCTGACAGAAACAAAAAGCCAGAAGTGGGCCAGCAAGCAGAGCCAGACGGGAAAAAAGGAGAAGAGGGGACAACTAATCGTGTTACACTCCTCAGCGATCGCACGGAGCGCGCGGCCGGAATTTCAGCCCCGCGTGGCCCCGCCGTTACTCTTGCTCTTTTCGAGACGTCGTTTTTCACAGGCTGCGTGTCTGCTTTTGTTGTACATTTTTCAACTTTGCACTTTACGCTCAGACTCCGGCGCGTGGGAGCATGCGGCAAAGCGAAGTACAAAGAGGAAGCACAAAATGACTGGGTCAAGCTATTAAAATGAGATGAACAGGTGCATGGCACGTGGCCTACCATATTCGAGGTACCAACTAATTCCCAGTAGTTGCTTCAGGTTCATTCTCGTTATGAACTTGGTTATGACTACGAGATTGATGTGACACTGCTCGAGCCACTCTAGATGAGACAGAGGAATTTGAGGGCGCAAGCCATGGGAAGCGCCACGCAGCAGGCTCTAAGGTGCCGCGCGGTGTCGAATAAGGTTCATCTTCCATCTAAACCATTATATTATTTCCATTCTAAATAGATCAAAGTGCGTCTTCACGAATGGCAGCTAAAGAAGCTTGCATCTCACCAATATTATGAGACATATGCCTCTTCTTTCAAACTGTCAAAAAAAATATAGCCTCAATCGGCGCGAGTATGTAGTTTTTTTAAATCCTCATTGAACGCTCACCAGCAAATACAAGGCCCACAAACAATAAAACATGGCGCAACACTATTGCAAGAGTAGAGCATAATATTTACAAAACCTACTCATGTTTACTCGCCGGTGAACCATTTTGGCACCAGCTTCATAGATAGATCGCATAGCAAAATATTCGGGAGTATTACGCGATCTAGGAACGCAGCTTCGTTACGGCACATAATAATAGAGGTGAGCTTGGGAGAAAACGGAGTGTACAGTGTATTCGCGATCACGCTCAACAGAATCATTTTAAAAAATCTCAGAAACCAACACGAATACATTTATGGCCCGTTATAAAAGGAAGACAACTTGCATAAACGGGACAGAAGAAGAAGGCAGACCAGTACAGCTCAGAGCTAGCGATTGAAGTTTGTTGATGTAGGAATAAAGGATGTGCAGGCGGGAACAGCGCATGTCAAGTGAAATTCTGCACGCTGTGCCGCTCAGATAATCAGCGCTTATCGATAACTGAAAACTATTTTCATGAACGAACAGGATATAGGTTGGCTAACACGTCGCCGCATTTTTCATTGTGAAAAATCCCGGCAGGCTCATGAGTTACGTGATCACAGTTATTAAAAAACAATCGTACTCTAATGTGCGGCTAAGTAACTGAATGGGCGCATAGTAAGAGGCAACAAATCGTATTGCACGTTAAGCGGGTGTATTGCATATTCTATGAGTTATGCTATATCACCGTTCGGACATTAAACTCGATGGTGATTGGCATTGCTCTTGGCTCCTTTAAATGCCTTCGTAAATAAATATTTTTTATATTTTATTCTGGTTACATTCATTATTCCAGACTTGAAGTCAGCTGTCGTATGGCGTGTCGTTTAAATTTGTCAAAACAACCATATATGTTCGACCAAGATATCTGCTAGCCAATTAGCCTCAGGCTAGGCCTAACTGCACACCTTGAAGCCTGAAGCTTTGCACTCAGCTCTACACCGATATCAACGTCTGTCTCAAGCCAGTTAATTAATAAGCGTTCAAGCAAAGAAGTATAAGAATCAAATATATTAACGCTTACTGCCTGAGTTAGCGTTTGAACGATTTTTAAGCAGAGGTTTACAGCTTTATTGAAAGCATTACCAAAGCTGTCGTAAATGCTTTAAATATAATTCTGTCACTGTAATCGTTGAACGCATAGTATATTGTGCTACTTATTCTTGAACACATAGCATACCAAAAGTGTGGTGCTCGCAGAATTTAAACAAAAAGTTCATTTATGCGCCTTAAGAAACAGCTCTATTAAGCGAATAAGTTGTGGATGTTAATTTTATATTCTGATAATGTGCTAGAATACCTGGCTCCTATGATTTTGGCCCTTGGTGCAACTCGTACCCTGATTAAAATCTAGGGTGCCTGAAACGTGCAGCCTTTGTCAAAAGTATAGAGTCCAAACGTGTTTCCTTCTGAGTCATGCTGTGCAGATGCATTGCCAGAGCTACAAATTCGTTGAAGGTTCGAGGAACTCTCGTCTTCGCACCTCCCAAAGTTAGGACTTCTACGGGAGGCACACGAGCCCCACTACAGGGCTCAGAAGCAAACCCCTTGGGCTCCGTACTTTTCACAAACGTTGTACGCGTAGAAACAGACCGCAGAAATGATGACCGTTCATTGCGTATGCACGCATGCGCGCAAGAAGAAACAGGAATTTGGACACGCGAGGTGTCGGGAAAGAAAGCATGCGTGAGGTTGCTTTGTGTCGGCGATGTACTTTTTTTCTTTCAATCGCTCTAAAATGCTCTGTTGGTATTCACAGAACGCGCTTGAGTTCGCCGCAAAGATGGGAGCAACAGCGAGGGTTTTGAAGCATCCTCTGCATGACTGCAGGCCAGAACCAGCCCTGAAATGTTTTTGAAGGCTACAGGCAAAGTTGGGCACACAGCATGCATGCCATAAGGCCGCTAGCCATGAAAACGACATCGCCGCATGCCACGAGCTCCCAACCAGTACGCCACTAAAGGTTTCCGTGGCTTCAGATTGAAGACTTAACTACAGCATTTAGGATGTCTTCGGCTCCAGATTTGACTTCCACAGAGAGAGAAGAGTGGAAGGGAGGGAGGATAACAGTGCAATGTGGTGTTTTTGTTGGCTGTTTGCCGTAGCTACAGTGTAAAATAGGGTAAAAATGGAAAACAGATAGCGAAACAAGGACTTGGAACGTAACCCGAGGGCTCGAGAATGGTTATGGTTGCGGTTCTTTTACTCGCACGGTCGATATCATGTCAGCCGCTATTTTGACACAGTAAGCCTTTAAAATGGAATAGAGAGCTTAAAAAATAAAACTTCCAAGTGTTTACGTTCTCTTTCGTAACTTACCGAAATATATCGCTGTACTGCTTACTTCAGCTTACTCGCTTGCCTGCTGGCTTACTAGCTTGCGCTTTTCGGGCACCGCTGTATATGGAATTGCCACGGTAGCCGCTGCTGCATGGAAGCGGTTGCCATGGCAGCCATGTCAACGTCAGGTGTCGTGAACTACGTGAAACATCGCCGTGTTGCGCACCATATAATAGCGTTGGCTGCAAAAAAAAAAGGAAAAAAGAAGGGGGGATCAATCAAGAGTGCACACACCATGAAGAAGATAGGCTACTTCGTGATGTTAGAGGGAAAGTTAACAAGGCATAGGGCTGAGGCCAGAAAGTCAACGAGGCCAAATCGCTAGCGCTCAGGCATATCAGGTGTTTCAGGAAACCCCGCCACAAATTTCAAAAATAGGCTTTTTGATATAAAGCGAAGCTTATTGGGGCACAGTAATACCAGCGTTGGCGGACGTCATAAAAACAGGATGATCACGATAATTAGTAAAGTGATTGACTAAATTTTACTGGTATCCTTTTAACTATTACCGATAGGCGCCGGATTGCAATTACAGATTTGTAGCCGGCCGTTAGTAATAGCCATATCAGTTTTTAGAATTTCGAAAAAGCATTGACCCTCGCTGCTGTAGCTCAATCAAGGTCCTTTCCCGTGCCATTCGAAAACCGCGCGCCTGTTTCGCAAAGCGACATCAATCAAAACACGTCACTCCGTGACGTACATACTAGGCGACAATGTCTGCCCCGCCCATGCTGCGGTGCTCCCCGCTCCTGTCCACTTCCCTGCTTCAGCGCGGGCGGGGCACAGATAGTCGCGTAGTATGTACGTCACGGAGTGACGTGTTTGATTGATGTCGATTTGCGAAACAGCCGCGCGGTTTTCGAATCGCACGGGAAAGGACCTTGATTGAGCTACAGCAGCGAGGGTCGTCGTTTTTTCGAGAAAAATTCTAAAAATTGATATGGCTATTACTAACGGCCGGCTACAAACCACTATTTTAAATCAGGCGCCTCTCTGCAATAGTTAAAAATAAACTGCTATAATTTAGTTAATCACGTTTGTAGTCAACATAATTCACCTGATTTTTGACGTCTGGCAACACTGATATTACTATGCTGCAGAAAGCTTCTCTTTGCCTCAAAAACCATATTTTTAAAAATTACTGGCTGGCTTCCCTGAAACACCAGGTATGTGAACGCAAAGGCGCTGCAAAATAAGTATAAGCGACTTTGTACAGTTTATACATATGCTTTAAATTATAGAGAAACATCAGTTAAAAGGGTATAGTACCTAGGGTTTTACCAGGGAACTGAAAGCAGCCGCCATTAAATTATCTGGCTAGTTACAGCTTTAAAAAAAATGCCTATTCGGAATAGGTTTTCTTCCTTTTTTTTAACCAAAACTACGATTGAGGTCAGTGGTTTCAGATCTTTGTTCAAGAGTAGTCATATAGAACCTTACTCTGGAACAAAAAAAATCGTTTGGATATTTTGTGCTAGGCGTTTGCGCGACCGCAGAAGTGCAAGTTTTAGAACAATAAGCGCATTTATATGCTTGAATAGTGGTACTTAGGTGGACGAAGTAAATTAAATTGAACTCAAAGATTAAATAATTATTATAGAAAAATGGAAAGGTACGAATGCGAAATGACAACCCACGCATAAAGGGATAGCACGCACGGCGTTCTTTTTTTTTCTTATCCTGATACTTCAGGAACTCCACAATGTGGCATCGTCAGGCTTTGACACAAGCCAAACAAAGAGCTGTCTATCGATCACCGTCGTGGCCTGAATTCAATATAGCCTAAGAATAACACCAGGACTCATTATCAAGGCTTTCATTGCCTCAATACGTGAGGTCAAAAGGAATGTACGCACTTCTGTCCCAAACAAGAAACAAAAGAGCTTATAACATAACACGCTTGCATAGCGCGCGAGGCACATTACAAGTCGGTGTCAGTTTGAAATAGCGCGCGAGGCACATTGCAAGTCGGTGTCAGTTTGAAACCGGGCAATAAAGGAAAAAGTTCAGCGCAAGGCTCAGCGAACGCCAGCGTAAAGCACTCAAAAGTACAGAGCAGCCGAGCAGTCGTCTCGTTTCACTTCCATCGCCACTCCGTGCGCACAGCACTAGGAGAGGTTCAGCGTCGGAGTACTGCAGCTGGGGGCGTAAAAGCGGCAGGGGCAATGTTCATTTCGGCCGGCACTTTCGCTACACCGGGAAAAGAAAATGATTCCGAGCCCCGAGGTCCACTTTTCAATTAACCCGGCTCCTTGGTGGCGACTCGCGGCCGCTTCCAGGGCCCGTTCCACCCGCAGCCGAAGCGGCCGTAGGCGCCGCTCCCCCCCCCCCCCCTCCCCCCCTAGCGGCATAGCACCCTGCGGGCAAGGGCGCGCGCCAGATGCAAAACAAGCGCGCCAGCGCGCCCGACCAAGGTGGCAGCGAACGAGAGGACGCCGGGCGTTATTTATGTGAAATTAATTAACAAACAAATTAATGGACGGGCAAGGGAAAGCCGTTTACAGCCACCGGGAGCTTCGCGGCTAGCACCGCGGGGCTCCCCCGGTTATTTGCCGTGCGCGCGCGCGGGGATGCTTTTGTTGCCGGCTCGACGCCACCGCGGGGAAGCCGGGCTTATTATGCCAGCCGGGAATACAGCAGTGGGGAGCCGGTGCTTTGCGGGAAAGAAGTCGGTTGGTTTTCCCCCAGCCGAATTTATTAAATTCCATCGTTAACAGGCTCTAATTACACGCAGGGAACAAAGTGGGGTCGACTTTTGCTCAGGGAAACTGCTGACCACCTGAGGTCCCCCCCCCCCCACCCCTCTCACACCTTCTCCCCTTTCCTCCTACTTTCCCTGCACCCTGTCTCTTGGGCGCTGCTGGCCCCTAATTTGCCTCGCCGCGGACGACGACGGCTGAGTGGTTTCTTGTTGCGACGCTCGGGCATCTGTTCTTGCAGCAGCACGAGCCGACCAGTCCAAGTCGCGTTATTAAAAAAGTCCCACAGAAGCTGTTGTGCTGGCGGCCTTGGGCTCTTATGAACAATCACGCGGCCACACGCCGGCCAACCGCGTCACGCGCCACTTGCTCCTGAATTCCTGTGCGCAGCTTGCATTCCGAGGGCCAGCTGCAGTGACCGCCGCGACGTTCGCCCCACGCCGGGGCCGCTACGTGGAACGCAGTGCGCCAGCTTTGGTAGAGGCGAATTCCGCATCCCGAATCCTTGCCGAATTCCCCGCATTGTGCTAAGGATGCGTAGGCTAAGCTCTTAAGCCAAGAAAGAAGAGAGCGAAGCAAACTTTGCATGCCTGCAAAAAAAAAAAAAAAGTTTCATTGGCACGGCTTGGCTGCTGGCTGGCAAAGGTACATATTATGACCGATGCTTGAAGGGTTCGGAAGAAAGGGGCAAAAAAAAAGTACTGGAATGCCACACTAGTGCTAATTTTATGAAGGCTGCGCTTTGGAATGTTTAAAGTTCACAGGAATAAAGGTTAAGGAAAAATAAGCGAGAAAGAGAGGGACTAGGTGTCGACAGAGCTTCGACATCCCGCCCTGCGTGCGCCATTCACGCGCCTAGAGAAAAGAAAAAAAAAACCCACAAAACTGAACTACATTTACGATGAAGGTTAAAGAAGAGAAAGCATGGAGACGGTATCAAATCTAATTTTACAAATTATCTCAGCCGGTTTGCTCTTCGTTTGTTCGAGAGCTCTTCTAATTACAATGACGTCAACTGAACTCGCCCGCGGCATAGGGTCCGGCAATGATACGTCTGCTAATGCGAGCCTTAATAATGGTAATTGTATTCCAATCTACAGCCACGGCTGACGCCGAATGACGGTAGGGACCGTGTGGAACAATGCGATGAATCCCCCTCCCGCATTGCCGAGTCATTATGCCGCAGACACGCTCTGTCCGATCGGCCTCCTCCGAGGAATCCGGGCGCCCCGCGCGGAGACCGCTTCCCACTCTGATTGCGCCGCGTCAAGCAAATGAACTCTTTTGCACCGCTCATTTCCTCCCTGACCGCGCGGTGCCCCGACTGTCGCCGCGCTGGAGCGGCCGCCGATCGCTGTCGCCCTGGGGCCGAACTTATGGCGCGAGTAATGACGGCCGCCGACAAGAGAAACTGCTGGGCTGGCACTCGCGAGGCCCCGAAACTGGAGAAGGACCGAGGCGCTTCCATCGCTGCGGGGTACCTTGTACTGCCCTGATCGCTGACTGAACTTCAAGGAAAGAAAGGTGTTCGTGGGCAACCAAAACACCATGATACGACACTGAATGGCACGCGTAAGAATTGCCGAAGACGCCCCCCAAAATTTCACTGATGTGTCACGGCTTCAGTCTTAGGGGTGACAACTGTAATGTGCGAAAATGTATATTGAGGTCAGCGGAAAATGCTTCACAGCGCCTTGACTCCCCTAAGTAAAAAAAAAGAAAGTCTTTCACGGCCTAGTCAAGGAATTCCTTTAAGACTTTTCCACAAAAAAGCGAACAAAGCTATAGGCTACAGGAGCGAAAACAGACACAACACAAGGTAGAAAGACGGGACGGAGCGCTCCGTACCGTCTTTCTACCTTGTGTTGTGTCTGTTTTCCCGCCTGTAACCAAAAAGATGTACAGTCACCAACTTGCCCAGCAAGACGTTCTTTTAAAGCTATATGCAGCTGCGGGTTTTCGTTGAGAGAACGCGTCCAGAACGTGTGAAGGTTGACCGGGTGACCTATCAGTTCACGTTCCTCCATAGCCTCGGGATAACCTTGATGTAGTGGGTAGTGGCGCTTTAAGAGGTATTTAATCGGGCGTCACACTTGCGGCTTACAAACAGCCCAAGAAAAGTTCCGATTCTGTGGCTGGTATGAAGGGAGGGGGAAAGGGCGGAGAGGACAGAATATGATATGTTGGCAGCGCAGTCGTCTGAACATGACACTTTGTGCCCCTTGTCATGTTGTTGCGCTGTAGGTGTCCAGGAATGGTAACTACGCCTGCTATTGGCAGGTAAACTTTATATCACATATGGAAAGCATCCTTGCCATTAAAAGGAGGTAAAGCAGAGCTATTACAAGGTTGTGATGTCCTTCTGCAATTCCAAAGGCTATTTGTGGGTCGGCGTGGAAACAGCGCTTACACACTTCTCTGCGTTAGGGAGGGCTTTTGGAAAAGAAAGATGGAAAGAGGACAGCGTATAAAAACTTAAAGAAGAATTGAAAGCAATAAAAATATGTGGTCATAGAATTGCATGTAAAACTAAGAAGAATGCGGCAAAGTTTCAGAGGCAGTGAATGTCCTGCAGGTGGGGCAAAGAAGAAAAATGACGGTCGATTTGCGAAGCAAGGCCAAGTGCGAATTAGATGCGCTAGCTCTGTAAAGCCATTTCTTTGCATTGTTTACGTGTTTTGATTTCATCATATTGCTTTGGGATTAAAGTGGTATATCAAGTGTATTCTGTGTGTTATGTGTCTTTGCATGGCGTGTACGATTCACAGCGGATGCATGACACGTTGCCTATCACAGTCGTTCCATGCACTCATATCAGCCACGGCTCATGTTCGGCAGAAAATCCGGCGTCGTTGTCGTCGTAGGCGGCAGCCGCATTGCGAGCGGAAAAGCAGGTGGCCCGCCTAGGTCACCTGACCTTGTGACGTCATCACAACCTGCCCACCGTGGCAGGTGGAAAACACCTGTTAACTGCGTGATAACCATATTCTCGGCTGTAACCAGATGCAAATTAGACATGGCGACCTATATATATATATATATATATATATATATATATATATATATATATATATATATATATATATATATATATATATATATATATATATATATATATATATATATATATATATATATATATATATAGGTCGCCATGTCTAATTTGCATCTGGTTACAGCCGAGAATATATATATATATATATATATATATAAAAGGCTGGTCCTCCAGCCGAAACGTCGTGAATTAAATCCTGTTATGTTTCTTCAATTTCTGGTGATTTTATATATATAAAAGCGGCTAAGGGCCGCACTCGTGTACAGGCCACTCCCTGCAGCTTAGGAGCCAGTAATCTGAGAAAAAAAAAATTGATATCGGCTAAATCAACTACTGGACATGGGCGCTCGCGTTCCTCTGGGAGCAGCCAGATGATTACAGCTGCCTGTTTCTATCATTGTTATTTATCATTATAATTTTCCAGCATGCACCGCTGTGCTACTGGGTGCTGTCTGTGAGGATCCGAAAGTTTCGTCCGTGCAGTTAGACATCATATTCATTTGTGCTGCATCTTGAGCCGTACGTTTTGCGGGTCTTCCCGAGGCGACAGTTTTTCCAAGGGAACTAGACGCTTGGCCGCTCGCGATGCAGCTTGCAAGCTTCGAGTTGTCGCATACGGCGAACTACGCGGAAAGCGGGCAGCCGGCCGCAGCTTCAGCGTCGACAAGTGCGTGCAGCGGTAGTGTGGCCAGAAGAAAGACCTCGCCGCAACAAACAAAAGCGGGAAGGTATTCAGCAAAATGAAACAAAATAAGCTAGATACAGATAGGACTATGCGGTAGATATAGTGCCAAACTGTAATGGACAATAAAGTAGTTTCCCTAGAATACAGCTTGAAAACTGAACTGAAAAATACCGTTTTCGGGAAAGAGCTGCAACCCGCCAAAATTTCGAAAAAAAGTTTCCGCCCTTGTTCGCATATATACGATATACACCTAGGCAGGTTGCCCACGACTCGTAGGGAAGGTTGCCACCGGCCGATACGGAGGCCTCAGAACGCATCGCGGGCTTTTCGCTGAGTGGATCGAGGCTTAAGTGCTAGCGTACTAAATGTTCAGTGCATAGCGAATACGCATCAAGGGGCATTCAAGAAGGTTTCAAAGTGCAACCAAGAGTTCTCCTGAGAACAATAAGCTATAACAGCAAATAACTCACCGTATCGGGAAAATGATGCTACTTACATATCTTATAACAACGAAATTTCAGTTTGCTCATATCTGAAACATAAGAGACCAGTGCAAAAAAAGACGCAAACAAAGGAACACTGAAGGCAGGACAGGCGCTGACTGCCTAATGTTTAGGGTCGAGGAACCCAGCACAATATAAGCCTACAACACTAGACCACGTGACATTCAGGGAGTTAATGAAGGCATCTTAAAGGAAACTGGTCAGGTGGTGGCAGTATTGAAACCGAAACCGAACAACCACAACCTCTGCTCTGTAGCACGTGAGAACAGACATCAAATCGAGGCTAAAACCACGACCGTCTCTAGAAACTGCGATCTAACGGTATCAAAGCACAAAACAATGGGGAGAAGGCGGCCTCATGGCCTGGGCGTTGAAGGCTTATATCGTGCTGGGTTCCAAGACAAGACGATGTCGTCAGAGCACATCCTGTCTTCAATGTTGCTTTGCGCACGCCTTTTTTGCGCTAGCCTCCTATTTTTCTAGTAAGAAAACGCCGTATTCTCTCAAATGTCTCAAAATAACAACAAAGAGTTGCCGGAGTCTTGTACATACATGTTAGATACATTACTGCGAATGCGCTTATTCAACGAATTGCAGTTACTTCCTCCACTTTAGCTAAGGTTCAAGATTCTACAGTTAAGCAAACTTGCAGTTACTCTGAGAGGTGAACTCTGCTCTAGGTATACTTTTTTTTTTCAGTAAAGTCAGTGAGCAAGTTTTTACCACATTTGCGCGCGTCACCTCAGTTGCCCACGTGAACCATCACTTGTATGTTTGTAGTCTTAGGCATTTCCCCTCCTGCTTCGGCCAAATTGATGGCCTGCAGTGTGGCTAAAAAAAATACGAAATTTAAATGCGAAAATGCGAAACGAAAACGCGCACTAACGCTATTACGCCATAAGCACACTTGATGAAGCGGCTTTGCCGGTGTCTTTTACGAGCCGTTCAACCTCCGCGGTCGACCGCAGCCTTCCGGTAAAACGTCCATGCATTACGCCGAGCGGAGCCCGGCGGCAGAAAAAGCTGTCCCGCCGTCGCTGCGGCGTCGCGGAGAACAAAGCCGTGCGGCGCGCGCGCGCATCCGAGGCGTTTTTGTCGGCCGCGCGCCGAGCAAAAGGGGGGGGGGGGGGGGGCGACAAACAATTCCTGGGGGGAACCGCTCGCGATTCATTCATCTTGAGCGCGTGCCCCCATCTGTCTCGGCCTCTCTCCTGCGGCGCCCTGGAAGTGCATCCCGACACGGGAGCGGCATCAGACGGCACGGGGCGCTCTAATCGCGCGCCTGTTTCCAGTGGCGGACGCTGACCAATTTGTTGGGCCCATCCGTTGGGGAAGGCGTATTAGTGTCAGGGGAACACCCGCTGCACCCGAGATTAATGAGAAACCGATAGGCCGGCCACCGCTGGTCCACTGCGCAATCGATGCGTCCGGCCGACGCGCCAACCCGGCACTGCCTCAAGAACTTCCCACGGACACCGCCGGGTTTCTCCCGAGACCCATAGGCGGAAAAATTCGAGTCGCACGGCGCCTCTTGCGGCGAGAGGGTGGCGCAGGTCTCGATCAGCCGCGACCGCGACGCCTCTACACGCTCTCTGCGCGTTCTGCCGTGCGGAGTGGCGACGTTCAGCGACAGCCGAGCTGCTACCGTGCGGACTGCGGTCACACCGGACAATGAGTATCACACCGTGCGCAGAATGACAGTTTTGGAGCTTTATTAGCTCCTGTTTCGTCTTGTCTGCGCATGCAGTGCCTGCTTCATTTTGTTTTTCTTGGCTCTGCTCGGTCTGCTTCTAAGTAGGAACTTTTCTGGGCGGAAAAGTCCGGGCTGTGTTTTAATTTCCAGGTCACCGATAAAGACGAGCGGGGTCACTTTTAGATTAAGTGCGCCTCGATAACTACGTTCTGGAAGTTTCTTAAAAAATTCAGCCAGAACTCTGCATCATGCCTACGTATCTTCGGTAGACTTTTTCCCGCATGGAACATTTGTATTTGCTTCTTTTCTTTTCTTTACAGACGAGATGAGAAAGAATAAAGCCCCTTTTGACACACTCTGATTCGGCCCTCCGGACGCCCTGTTCGTGTTTGAGAGGTAAATCACTGCGGAGGTTTAGTGAGCCGTAAATCTTTCTGACACAAAGCCAGGCCCCTAAATTTTCTTCAACAGTGACTCGTTGTTGCTCGCTGTCTCCTGCAGAAATAGGAGGGCGGAGTTGGCACGTTGCACGCAAAGAAGGAAAGAAGGAAACAGCAAGCAACGAAAACCAAAAACGAGTACAAAGACTCGGAGAACGCTGGCTGTGACATCGGGTGCTTTAGTGAAGAAAGAAGAGCACACGCCTACGAGATTGCTCAGCGCGTTACAAGAGCCGGCGCACTCCTTAAGTCATTACGACACAGCTTCCCATTGGTGGGAGGCTTGCTGGAACAAAGTGGGCAGACTAACACCCGGAAGAGATGCGGACTACGTTTATCTGGCCTCGCGTACACGCAGAACTAATAATAATAATAATAATAATAATAATAATAATAATAATAATAATAATAATAATAATAATAATAATAATAATAATTGGTTTTTTGGGGAAAGGAAATGGCGCAGTATCTGTCTCATATATCGTTGGACACCTGAACCGCGCCTTAAGGGAAGGGAGAAAGGAGGGAGTGAAAGAAGAAAGGAAGAAGAGGTGCCGTAGTGGCGGGCTCCGGAATAATTTCGACCACCTGGGGATCTTTAACGTGCACTGACATCGCACAGCACACGGGCGCCTTAGCGTTTTTCCTCCATAAAAACGCAGCCGCCACGGTCGGGTTCGAACCCGGGAACTCCGGATCAGTAGTCGAGCGCCCTAACCACTGAGCCACCGCGTCGCGTTGTCGTTTACAGAACTTGTTGCTTCGCCTAGAGGTCAAAGTTTGTAGCGAGGTACGTCATGCCGGCACATTCGGTGCCCGTTTACTATGCGTCGCATTGGCGAATTAAGCAACAATAGAATCAGGGGCTGACGGGACTAAGCTTGCGACATTCCATGGTGAACAAAAATGAGGTCCTTGAATTTAACGGCTAGAATCTCGCTTATAACTGCTCTCATAGTTGTTGCTAGCCCGAAGATTATTTTGTCCACTTTTCTCATGTAAACCTGACAAGAAAAATGGAAGAAGTGGGTGCATTTTGGAGTGTTGACCGGACGTATAAGGTCTGCACAACAATTCTTTGAGAAAGAAAACAAAGCACAGTGGGAAATAAAGCGGGATTTAAACGTATCATGTTTCTTCACTCGAAATGTGCGAATATTCAAAATTCTCGAGGTGCGGATCGAATATCCTACTATTATATTCGCTGAAGGAATCAAATAGCGCACGTTCAAAAGTATTCGAAACGAACCAAATTCGAATTCAGGTTTCCGAATATGTAATTTAAGTTAGAAAAGAACGCCAACAAAAAATTGAACACACACACACACACACACACACACACACACACACACACACACACACACACACACACACACACACACACACACACACACACACACACACACACACACACACACACACACACACACACACACGCACGCACGCACGCACACGCACACGCACACGCACACGCACACACACACACACACACACACACACACACACACACACACACACACACACACACACACACACACACACACACACACACACACACACACACACACACACACACACACACACACACACACACACACACACACACACACACGATGTTTCAGGACCTACGTTTCAGGAGCAACACAAAGCGGATGTCAAACAAATGAGCAGAGATCGAAGTGCGGTGGCGGAACACTGCGATGCATTAACCACAACCATTGGGCTGGACACCAAGCCGTGCCCGCTCAGAAGGCTCTTCAGTAGACTCTTGCCCCCTCATACATTCACGGTCTACGGCCAGTGACCCGAAGGCTGACTAAACGAAGGCTTAAAAAGGCAAGCTGCAACTCGCAAGCACTCACAATTGATGAAGGAACCGAGTAGATTCTGTAACGTGGTGTGTTTCTTCAGTTTTTGGTTCATGTTCTTTTCTAGCTGAAATTAAATGCCTTTTTCCAGCCAGACATACTCTGTCCAATGTTTTTGTTTGACGTTTCCGAATAGTTATCGAATAATATGCACGAAGCTCGAACACAACACATCGTTTTCTTCAACGGCTGTTTAAAAAACAGAGATCACTTTGACAGCGCACAGCATGCTGTCACGATTGGTCTGCCCGTCGAGAGCCGCGGCCATTTGTGTAGCAGCGTTCATGATGCTCGTACATATGGCCTCCAAGAATGGGTGACGCGGCAGGGTTCAGACGGGTTGAGCAAACTCCGACCTGATATCGGAAGCCATGGCTCATAGCTCTCGACCCTCTCATCAGCCAAGAAGTGCCGCTAGTTCGTTCGCCGTCGTCGTCAGTAGCGAACGGTAACTTTGCTAA
>NC_135497.1:117377511-117518998 GCF_052857255.1 Amblyomma americanum | reverse complement strand
AGCATATGACATGAAGGTCATGAAGTTAATACTCCGAATTCGTGTTGCGACCCTCTAGTCACGGAGGAAGACTATATAGGAGTGGAAACTCTCCCGTGTGCGGCGACCAGAAAAGGTCACAAGCCCGCGGCGCCACTATCACGCTGGCGGCGCCTGGCGGCCTGGAAAGAAACTACTGAAATATAACGTCACGGCGTGCCCGCTGAAGCAAACACCCGTCTCGTCTGCTTGTCGGCTCTGAGCGCGCGCCGCCAAAGCGGCTGCCCGGGCGCTGCATTTTTAATTTTTTTCCCCTGCTGCTTCTACGAGGCGCCGCAAGGCGCCGCCACTGCATGCGCCCCCGACGGCGCATACAACTGTGACTTTTATCAGGTCGCCTGCGCTCGCTCGCGCAGACGGGAGTTTCACCTCCTGTGTAGTCTTGCTCCGTGCCTGTAGGGCGATCGGTGCTGCATCTTTCGACAATAATAGCTTTAACTCCATGAGTTATAACGCCACTGCTAGCGCTCCGCTGCTTCGCATGAATATTCGTTCTATACCAATACTCGCACATGTATCGAATAATGATAAGAATAATAGATTCATATTCGATTCGTGTTCGGTTCGGTTTTTAACTACAATATTCGTATTCGACGTAGTACCGAAGCTAGCAGTCATGGGAATAGAAACAATTGCTCGTTATGCCATAAATAACGGAAACCAACAGTAACCGAAACCAAGGAGCATGGGGATGTCTTTTTTATTTTTGTGGTTTTCATAATAAAAGTGGAAGAAAAAACAACAACATTCCGCCGGTGAGATCCGAACCCAAGACCTCCGAATTTCGCGTCCGGCGCAAGCTGGGCTAGTTGGGTTGACAGTGCTTTTGGTGGGGAACAGCGCGAGAAGCACAAGGACAAAGGTAGACAACACACGACAAGCGCTGCATGTTTTCAGTATATAGGTTAATGGTGTTCGATTAGGTTTCGAAAAAGTACTATTCGCACACCCCTAGTCTTAACATTCAGCGCAAAGAAAATTTTCGTACTTACTTTACATTCCACAGTAAAGGTAGGCAGCTCCTCTTCCCTTTTTAATTTTTATGCGGTCTAAATGATTCCATTGCTAGTGTTTTTTTTTTAAATTTTTGGTTCGATCCTTGACGTTCTGGCTAATATCAAGTAACTCTCTTCAAAACCAATCGCATATAGATAAATAGTAACGGAGTTCGAACGGAAGGAGTATTACATTTCGTTTTCAGATGTCGTAAGTGTTAAAAACTTTAACATGATCATGCTTTGTGAATGCAAGTAATCAGTTAAAGTAAACAATGAACATGCACATCTCTTTTATCTCACTACACACACGCGCTTATGTACTACCGTAGACACGTTTACTAGCATTGTGTAATCTGATGAAAGAGTTTCTATTACTTTAGCGGTAACTGAACTAAAACAAGAAAATGACAGGAAAAAAATAAACAATTCAAAAAATAAAAGAAACGCCGATACGAACGCTCAAGCCTGCCTAGAAGTTAGCCCCTCCGTTTCTTTCAACCCAGCGGCAAAGTTTGTTTTCTCTGCCACCTCAAGACCCTGACCCCAGCTTCTTGGTAGCAAATTTGGGATAAACGTAAAAAACGAAAACAAATAAAGAAAAAGCAAGCACAAGACTAGCGACCAAAGTTAAACGATCAGCGGAGCTATGTATCTTCTCCTCTCAATTTCTCCCCGGCGTTTCTTCCGCTCGGGCATTGGAAATATTTGTTCTTTTTCACCGGGTCATCTATTTTGAATGCAAAAGAATAGAAACAAAGCATTCGCCGTTGGAACAGACGGAGCGGACGAAATTAAGAGCTGCGGAGGCAGCGTGGATAGTGTCGGAAGACAAGGAGTCGTGTTGGAGTTGGGGGAGGGCTCCCAGCTTTTCAGCCCCGAGGAGACTAGTCTTTTGATCCATACTTCTTGTTTGTTTGTTGCTTTCCTCGTCGCACGGCCGTTGTTGCAGCTACTAGAGAGCGAGAGTAGAGCGGACGGGGGGGGGGGGGGGGGGGGGGGGTTGAGAGCGGTGGCAACTGGCGCGGCCACCCAGCCTCGCTCTACTTGAAACAAGTCAAACGCGTCGTCCCTTAAGTTTTCCTCGGCTACTAGGTTGCTGCGAGATCGCTTTACACTTGGTGAGAATTCCGAAGTCACGGCAAGCGCGAAGAAGCAAAGAGAAGAAATCGCAAGGGTCCACGTGAAGGAGAACGAAAAGAATATGGCGCTGGGAAGGGGGGGGGGGGGGGGGCACCAAGAAGGGCAGGACAGACAGAGAGGGCGAGTTGAGAAACGGGCGAAAGGGAGCGCGAGCGTGTGCCAGCGAAGAAATACGTGAAAGTATTTAGAGGCGCGAGGCGAGAGAAATTTATACTTCTCGTAAAAATCAGGGAGACGTGACCAGAGTTTGGTGAACGGAAGCGTGGTGGCAGCGTGGCGTCGGTCCAGAAGCGGGGCGCGCACCGGGACCTCCTCCGGCTGCCGCCCCGAGTCGCGCCCCGCGGCACCGGGACCACGGCTCAGCGGCTCGAGCGTGAAAGGCACGGGAGCCGAAAATGGCTTTGATTGAATTATACGAAAGGAAAGGCACTGCATGCCGCCACCCGAACAGTTGGAGCAACCAAGGGCGCCAACAGCCGGCAAAATGTGACGGCAGCAAGGACAAAGAAAAAAAAAAGAATAGGTCACGACAAAGGGGGCCGTAAGTTTGCAAGGCTCTTCGTTGCGCTGAGTCTGGTCCGCCAGAGGAAGTGAGTGACTGTCGTCCTAAACTCATTCAAAAGTCAATTCAAGGCGAAAGCTCTAATAGTCTAAAATGTACCGCGGTATCTTCGAAGAGGGTTAACTGGTGAGCAAGTTGGTAGTCTGACATCATATCCATCTCATTTAGCTCTGACGACAAGACAATAAAAAAAAAGTCTTTTATAATCTCCAGTAGTTCGTTCTAAATGAGATGACAATACACCGTAGGGCCGTTGAACATGTTTAACGACGAGCAGATTGGGGCAAGGGACAAAATGGCAGAATAAAAAGGTCAGGTCGTTGTCGCAACAGTGATCTTCTTCGGTGTTTATTTTTGTGCGTGTGTGTGTGCCATTTAAGAACGCATGGGATCTGGAAATACACACTTGTGGGGTCATTCACTCGGCCTGTGTGATTGACGCTGTATTCGCGAGCGAGAACTTGAAGGCAGGCTTCACGCTATTTTGCTTAAATGTATATGAACGCCTATACTGGCATCCTCTGGCGACGCTGCATACTCTTTCTACCCTAGCCTTCATAGAAACAACGCTGCAGAAGTGACAGGTGTGACGCAGAATGGGAAGATTGATGAGACAGTGGCGAAGTTCCTACTCACTTTACAGCGCCGAACTGACAGAAGCTCATTTTTTGCACAAGGAAAACGCATATCCCGGGAAGAGTTCACGCAGAGTTCCTGTGCCGTTATCACGTAGCACACGACAGTGTCCGTCGGGCTGTCACTCCAAGCTGAAACATGTCCCACAACCGAATCCTTCTACTTCTCCGAGATCTTCAAAAAATACTTTACCATACTCGTTGCTTGTTTTTTGTGGGCCCATAATTAATTATTGTCACTGCTCATGGTAGAAATATTCTTAAGTTAAAATCTGTATCGGGCAGTCAGGTTTTATCGACGTTAGGTGATTTTGTACAATTGAGAAATAAAAGTGCATATTATCCTTCTTTGCAATGCTGTCCCCTCTGCTGTCAGTGCCCAACATTCGGCGTAGAAAACACCTTAAGCAAGGACTGCTGAGGCATAGTCTGCGGTCTCTCGTTTTCACACGGCATCCGACAATGACCGGAGTAATAAACCGATATTTCGTAGCATAAAACAAAGCCCAGTTCACATGCGCCACTGGTCTTAAATCGACCCCAACATATCTGCGCTTGCCCCTTGCACACTGTGGGGCGCAAATAACAATGGGAAAAATGAATTACACAGTTGTCACGTCTGCGGTTTCTTTAGAAGGCACAAACAACACCGTCGCGAGGTGTCAGAAATGTAACGGTGACATGAGAGCCGTTGAGATATAATTTGGTTTTGCAGAAGTTTTCGGGCTAATCCATGTACTTTCCTTTGCCCCTCACGAACGATGGCCGTTGTCCAGGTGAAGCTGTTTGCACCATGAACTGACGACCATTGACTGCTAAGGAGTGCTCCCTTGAAAGGAGGAGGGGGTGGGGGTGGAATGCCACTGCTTTTGATGACGTCACGTAAGTTACCTAGAGTCTTACATTCCACATGGGACACATCACACTGATTTCGCACCGGCGCACAGATTCGCTCTTAGCACACTTATCTGATAACACTTCCCGGAATATCAGCAACATTTTTATTTCTTTTATTTGAATTTGAATTTCACGCAGGACTGCTTAATAGGCAGGAATAAAGAAAGCTAGGCAGCCAAAGTTAAAGTTTTTTATCGCTAAAAATGCTTAAAAGAAAAAGAAAGCCACTGCATTTACTTGTACAGGAAGAGAGTAGGAAGTGCTGTATTAAAAAGAAAAGAAAACGAGCGAACAGGAAGCTTTATACTAGGCAAGTGATAGAACAGGTTAATAAGAAGAGAATCATGCCATATTATTGCTACGATTAGGAATGATTCATTAGGGAAATGTTGATAATGAGATCTTATTCTGACACAAGATAGTCTTCTTTTGTATTAATTCTCATTGCCTGATCTTAGGCTTGACCCTTGTCGGGCAGTCATCCCTTGTCAGGTTCTCTGTCGCCTTTAGCCTCGGCCCCCTCTTGGACTGTGTCCAAGGAAGCAATAAATAAAGAAAGAAAGGAACATGTTTAACATCATTAAGCAAAACGATAAAAAGGAAATAGACGCGAACCGAGACGCGTGGCCACCTAGCGTATAATACCAGCCGCACAGAAGTTGCTCAAATGTTGCTCAATAATTACTGAATAGTTCATTAATTTAGAGGCATAAATAGGCACGCAGAAGCCAGTGCCAAGTGCAAGTAATATGAAGTTAACCCGCATTCGCGAAGGATTGTGTGCTGAGACATGACGCATGTGCCAATAGCCAAACGATCTTCAGATGAAACACGCCGTTCCAGGCACTGTTTATTGTTTGGTTAATTAATTTATCCAGTTTTACACTCCTAAGCGAAGCAATAGGCTGAGGCATGTAGCAGTGCTGCGCTCCGGATTAATTCCGACCACCTGCGGTTTTTTAACGTGTACCAATGTCTGAGCACGTGGTTTGTTGCTTTGCATTTCGTCTCCATTAAACTGCAGCCGCCTCGGCCGCGTTCAGATATGTGGCTATGAAGCCGTACCCCAGTGCCCCACTGAAGCTCCTCGGCGGATGCATGTTGCGTTGTTAAGCGTACTATCCTCGAAATCGAGAGAAGACAGTTTTAAGTCACTCTGCAGGCCGATTATAAACAAACAACGTAGCATATGTCTGACCAACTGGCTCCTCAGTATACTCTGCAGGCCGACCCTGTCAGTTTTTCTGCAGACAACTGCAAGAACTGTTGAACTGCAACTACTGTTGACTCAGTATCTTCAATCAAGTACTTGGGTGTCCTGTTCACCTCCAATTTAAGCTGGAATGCTCACATTGAACACATCACCACAAAAGCATGCAAAAACTTGGCTACCTGAAACGTCACTTACACCTTGCTAACACAGATACCAGACTTCGAGCATACAGTTCTCTTATCAGGCCTTCTTTAGAATATGCGTCAATAATTTGCCCCCCCCCCCCCCCCCCCCCCCCATCACTCTAATCTCACGAACCTACTCGAATCAGTTCAAAATAAAGCTGCGCGGTTCATCTTAACTTCATACTCGCGATATCAAAGTGTGTCCGCCTTAAAGAAATTACTTAATCTCCCTCCACTTGACATGCTCAGGAAATTATCACGGTTGACCTTCTTCCATAGCCTTTACCACAGCAACACTGCATTCGCTCGAGCCCATATTCTTCCCGCTCTCCACATCTCTACCCGCACAGACCATGTTCATAAAGTAAAACCTATATTTGCCAGGACTAACGCTTATCAAAATTCGCCTCTAGTTTTATCTGTTGCCGAATGGAACTCGCTACCTGCAAACATTGTCTCGCTTACGGAATCATCATCATTTCATGCAGCACTGCTAACCTTTTTAGAGTGTGTCAACCTGTCCGAAACCACATTTCCTTGATTATTTACTTAAACAGTGTTTTCAAGTGCTTGGCATTGTGTAAAATTCATTCCTCTTCATCTGATATGTATCGGTGTAGGCTGTTTATCTAAATGTTTATTTGATTGTATCCTTAAACTCGTGTTCCGATGGGTACTGATTGTTTGCTTCACATTTTAGGTTCTTATGTGTGTTTCACGCTACTAAACATTGTATAAACTTCGTTACTCTTTCCTTTCTTTCTTTCTTTCTTTGTTTGCTTCTGCTAGATGTTTTTTATGGTTCCTAATGCCTTCATATATTTACATTGTACAGATTTCACTCATGCTTGAACTTTTTCGTCCCCCCCTATGTAATGCCCTAATGGGCCCTTAGGGTACTCAAATAAATAAAATAAATAAATAAATAAATAGCTTCAAGGATTTTCGGCGTTCAGCCTGAAGAAAGCGCTATATAGCGCGTGACAAGTTTTGTCTCTAGCCCTCACACAGAAGCCTCAGGGGTGGCCCTTGCGCTTTTGGATTGCATACAACGGGAGCAGTGCCGAAAAAGAAACCCCATGGTCGATGAAAAATTTTGCTCAGGCGCTCTGAGAAGCGGCAGTAACGTTGGCTGCCGAGGCGACAGGTTCCGTGCTTTCCCCACAGGAATGAGTAAGCTTCGTTTCAAGCGAGGCGCTTTCTGGACAGGCCGGTTACGAGTGCCTGAAAAAATGAAGGAAAATAAGAAGGACGAATATGTTAGATAAAACATTATTTTTTTTGGCGTCGCCAGGCCCCGAAACACTCTCGAAAATACGTGAGGCCGTTTCCTAAAAAGAAAAAAAGAAAGGCGAGTGACAATAATACGTTTAACATTATGCGGCTCTTGGTCCCAACATTAAGTTCACCGTTAACGCAACGACCTGCATTGTAAATCTGACTAACGATCAAAGTCAAGCCACTTCTCTGACTAATGAATCTTGGGGGCAGCAGCAGTCAGTCCTAAAGCAGAGCGCTGAATGCCGAACAACACCTGGAAGCAATCTTCCCCTTTTTGAATTCGATGGAACGGTTAAAGCACTGCATTTGAAGATTCTAGTTTAACTGATGAGGCACATAACTACCGAAACCTAATAAGGGACAAACCAGCGGCTGTGTAAACGTGGGGTGCTGCACTTCAGTTGGAGCAGCCTGCGCTGTTACAGTGCAGGAAAACCGGCTATCTGTGCGTACGGATGCCAATTGGACCACACAAATTTTACTGATAGACTGGTGGGTTTTTGCTTGCCGAAGGAATACGCATGCCATAGAGGAGAGCACTGTATTATGTGCGGCCACCTCGGCTTCTTTAACGTGAACAAAATTATGATTAGACCAGTGTTTTTCCATTTTGACTCCATCGAAACGCAATCGCCGTTTCTTTGGGGGACATAAATTATGGTGAGGCATAAAAAAAAGAAAAAAAAAGAGAGCCGCTGCCTGCGCCACAAGTATAACAGGCTTAAACCAATAGTAAAATAAATAAAACTGGGCCAAAGCCAAATTTTATATATATATATATATATATATATATATATATATATATATATATATATATATATATATATATATATATATATATATATATATATATAAAAAGGAGTCCTCTACCACCAGCAAAACGGCAGCCAAGGCAGCGGGCCCGATCAGCGGGGGGTTTATTTGTGATCCAAATACGAATATATAGATAAAACTCTTATATAAAGTCTAGAAAGATCTTCTTTCTTGAAGAGGGTTAATTATACCAAAATCATAGGCTGTACAGCAGGAGGGGGGTGCAGTTAGCTCCGCCAAGATAAAATCCATAAACGAATTATTAATAACAACCAAGAGCACAATCTCAAGACGCGCCACGGACGAAAAAGTGCAAAAAAAATTGCCGATGAAAGAAATCTCAACTCGCCACTTACAAGTCAGACCAGAAAAAAAAAATAATAACGAGAAGAGCAGCCAACAAAGTTCAGGATAACATCGGGTAACGGAACATACTGAAAGATAGCCCGCCGCCATAGATCAGCGGTGGCTGCGTGAAGCAAACAGCCGCAAGACTGAGCGGTGGCGGGGAGCGAGCGAAGGGGCTGCCGCGCCGACAGAGGTCGCAGAGGAGAGCCCCGGCGGCGACGTCGACTGCAGCGTGACGCACGGCCGCCGCGGGCGTCCTTCCGGATGGCCGTCGTATTTAAAGCCCCCCCTCCCGGCGATTCCAGATTCAATTGAGCTGAAACAAGGCTGGGGCTCCCAGGCCGAAAACCGGCCGCACGCGGGGACGCGCCAATTCGAAGCGACGCGCGCCGCGGAAGGGGGGAAAGCGCGCCCAGGTCTCGAGACAAAAGGGGAGCGCGCCTCAACCTGGCCGCCCAGCCTTCATTGAGTGCCGCGCAACGGCTCGGGTAAGGGTCCGGCCGGCAGTAACTAGCGCCGCCTGCGCTATAAAATCTACATGAGCCAGGGAAACGCCTTTTTCTTTCGTTATTTCCTCAACAGGAAGTCGCTCGGGGCCGCGGCGACTTGCCCCGTGAAATAGCGCCCGAGCTGAAACTCCGCTGGGTGGAAAATTCACGGCGCTCGGAAATGTGCCGCACGGAGTGCGTCGGCAGCCGAGCGTGGCGCCGGAGTGCGCATAACAAAGAGCACGGACGACAGCGGGCGGCGGTGCGAAGAAAAGAAACGCTTGTCTCGATCTGCAGCCATACGGGCTTGCCAACGATGCGCGGCGTTCGGCCACACGAACGCCCGTAAAGAACGGGAAAGTTCCCTTGGCTAAGAGCGAGTTCATGTTTCTGAGGGAAAAATTCACAAAATAAGATTTACTAGCAACCGCACTGCCGCCTCTAGACCAGGTTAGCCGGTGCGTCAGTGGCATAATTGTTGTCATCGGCGTCGGAGAGATAATGACGGCTATTTAATTAAGGATGAAATTCGATGAAAGAAGAGCACAAGCTCACAGTTTTTCCCATGGTACAAGAGTAATAGAAATTAATCGAGCGGAAGCAGTTGGTCTCCAGGATGGCGCCTCGCATGTGCACTCAAAACACTGCTTTCATTCCACCCCTTTTTTTTTTTTCTTCTCGTTAGCGCTGCCAAACGGCAGGAAGTTTCTCCGGCGACGTTCCTTTTATACTCGTGTCCCTCGCGCGATGGTCGCCAATCGCCGGTGGCCCGAGAGTGATCGGGATTAGCGCCCCGCTCGCTGCATCGCAACGAAGCGCGGCCAAATGGGCGCCCTCCGTGCGATGGATACGGCTGCAAAGTGTCCGGAGCATTCTTTCACGCCCCGCGTGACAGCGACGAGCCGCCTGCCCCGACGAATCTTAATGCCGCTCCTCGGCGACTGCAGTGAACGAGAGACGCGGCACCTCCCCTCGCGACGGCCGCATCATCCCGCGCGAGGAGAAGAATGGCGCCCCTGAAGTAAGGAGACAAGCCGACACAGCGGCCGAGGTGAAGGAGCCGCCGCTTGACGAGCCGACGACGTTTCGCGCCTCTAGGTCCCCTCGGCCGCGGCGGCGGGCCCGCCGATGCGTTATGACGCGCCCCGCGCCCCCGGAGGACGACGTTTGGACGGGCGTTCCCAGCAGGCGTCGCGCGCTGCCGGAACTGAAGCGCCTGATCGGCGGCTCCGCGCTTGGGACAACGACGCGGCGGGGAAGGGCACAGGGGGCTCCCGGGGACAGACGTTGTACGGCTGCGATGCGTCTCGTCCGAGGCGGGACATTCGCTTGGGTTTAGTTCTATGCAGAATAACTCCTGCAGTCGAGGAGCGCCCTCGAAGGCAGTTACTGGCATTCATTTCTTGGAGACACCCCTGCGAAGTCGGATATTTGCAGTGAACTAGCTATAGGTGCTCCCTTGCATCATTTAGAGGACCTGCCAAAGTTGTGACTGACGAAACTGTTAGACAGTAACACTTGTAATAAAAAGAATTTAAAGTGATCGAAATTGTGGTGTTGAACGTTTAATTCTTTGGAACTCATTCCGTTTGTAAGTTTACAGTAAATACTCCTACCGCGTTTCCTTCACTTCAAGATGTGCAGAACTAAAGCTCTCATATTATCACGATAGAGCAAAACTTTACGGGTCTTGTCATCACTCTGCGAGCAGCCTTGCATAACCAAGAGACTAGACCGGATGTGTAAAGGGGCTCTGAATTTCAGAGGCACCTTCTGAGGAGAATAAATGAACTCGCTCAATCACTACATTTGTGTCGCCATGAACACTTGAGCCAAATAATACACTGTACACGCAGCATAGAACCCACAATCGCGCGCGAAAGTTGGCGAGCCCTTTCGGGCGATTTTTTCACACTCGCACCCTTCTCCGTCTGGCGCTCCTGGACATGTTGCTTACCTCTTTCCTTACCATGAGGATGATGAGCCTCTTTTGCAGGTTTCGGCTGTTTTTTTTTTTTGCAAAACTATTGCGTTTGAAATTTAATGCAATACATGAAAGCAAAGCTAAATAAATGTGCTTTTTAGGCATATAAAATTGAAAAACGAATTGCAAGTTGCCACGGCAAATTTTATTTGCCAAAAACAAGATTTTAGGAGAAAAATTAACCAACCTGGCTGTGCTAGAAGCATGCTAGTCGTCCTGGTTAGCTCAGTTCGCAGAGCGACTGCTCCGATGAAGCGGTGGTCCCGGGTTCGAACCCCGGACCAGGACGAAGATTCTGTGGAAGCTCTGTAGCTTTCCTTTGTAGCGGTATGGCTACGCTTGGGCGGATGGCAATGAGTAATCTGCTCCTTAATTAAAAATTGTAAAGACACGTTTGTGTGTAAAAGGAAAAAAACGTTATCAACTTTGTGAAATATGCAATGTGCATGGTATTCTACTGGCCGCTGTCAATAAAAAAAATCAATCTTCTACCTTGTATAGCATTCTTCATATAAAAAGAATAACTGGAAACCCTATAGTTGGGAACCGGAGCGCGGCTGCCTGTCTTCCATGCTAGTTTCCGTCGTCGTCGATGTCAGAACAGAATCCCGACAACAAGGCATCATTCTCAGACTCGCTGCTGCTCGGGTCGTCGACAAAATCAATCGCAGCCTAAACGGAGTCCTGAGATTTCCGACGTTTTACAGCACACGTCGCGCATGTGGAGTCTGCCAAACGACCTTGACGGTACCACGCCTTCGGAGCGCGTTAAAAAAAATGCAGCCTTGCGGGAAAAAAAGGACACCGAAAGTGAAATTTTATTTTGTCTAATCACGCAAGCCAGATGACGCAGCGTGCCTGTAAGCAACGCGGAGGGCTCCGAAGTTGAGCGGAGAAGTCATCGTTAGCGGGCAATGAGGCGGTGGCGCGTCTTCGCAGTGTGTTAAAAAAATGCCGCTTTGCATGAAAGGAGAAAACTACATCGGAAAAGAAATTTCGGTTCTTTGACTACCGGTCAGACTAGCAGCGTGCTAGTAAGGAACGTGGAAGATTCAGAAATCATTGCGCGAAGTCATCGTTAGCGGGCTAACGATGCTCAATGGGCGCGGTAAGGAAAGAGTCTAGAGATGGCTGTTATATTAGACTCTTTGAGACGTCACGCAGCTGCCATACCCGTGGCCAGTCAGCCGCGTCACTCCGGCCGGTCAGGAAGCTCCGCCCCACGGGGAATTGCAGCGCGCGTCGGCAGCCGGTGGTGGGGCCGAGTGCGTGGGGCCGGAGAAGTGCCGACCTTTGAGCGTGCAAAAAGTGACGGGAGGAGAGAGAAAGGCACGAAGACGCTGAAATTCAAACTCAGCTTCTATAAAACGCATTAAAGAAAAAAAAAATTCTTGCTGGAGGATATTCGTGAAGCTGCGTCTTTAACACCCCAGTCATACCGCACTTTTATTGAGAGCCCCTTTCAGAGGCCCTTTAATGTGGTAGGGTGGTCTGATAAACAATGTTAGTTGGGCTAACGAAGAGAGACTGCAGTCAACGAATGCGAATGCGCAGAAAGCTACGTATCTAACCGCGTCTTGCTTCAGGCCATACAGTGCGCACGCTACGGGCACATTACAGTGCTGCGTGACAACATGGCTGCGGTCTGCTTGCCTACTTCGGACCAAACGCAGTGTGGCCGCAGGATTCTGCGATGCAATAGCTCCCTCGAAATGGTGGTGTGCACTTTTGATTAGCGCCCTTTCACCCATATATGTAAGGCATAAGGGACAACTAGCCCTCTTTTGTCAGATAAGCTGGCGATTTTCAAGCTGTTAACCCTAATTATATGCAGTGCTCGTTGTCGCCAAATCAGTGACACCCGGTGACGCAGTTCTCCGGCTTTTTGTCACCTTTTGCGTTATCGTCTAAATTCACAGTATTCCTAGTTGCAAAAGTAATGGCTCGTAGTACCCTCACTGGACTGCCATCAAATAGCGCAGAAAAAGTTTCTTCAGCAGCGCTGAAACGATTTAACTCATGGTCCCTAAACAGCGCCACAGTGTGAACGCCTACTTGAGGGACGCGACGGTGCGGCAAACTAAATGTGTTGCAGTTAGGCCGTTCAAAGCGTACGCCCAACTAGAAGTGTCCAGTATCAGGCATAGGCTAACGCACTCATGAAGATGCTATACCTATATAACATCCAGACGGGTAGAACCAAGATCCGCACGCTCGCTGTGGTATAAGCTGGTAAACAAATGGCTCGTTTGGGTATGCATGTAAAGAGCCAAGAGTCCTTAGGGAAGAGGGGTACCTTTTATTTTTTTGAATAAGGAGAAGAAAGGTAATTGAGTAATCATTGAATTATAACAGGTAATGTGACAGGCTTTCCCTGGTTTCAAAACGTTTTGTCTGCTTTCATGCTGAGAGACAAGTTTTAGAACCAAGAACGAAAAGAAAAAAAACATTACGGATGATTGAGCATGGTTAGGCCAGATGCCAGTTTGGTGCGCTGGCATTTCGCTTCCCATTCTCGCATTGGTCATTCTCCACCTTACATTTCATAGATTCCTGTGAGTGCTCGTGCCACTCCTGGCGCAGTGGTGCAGCGGTTGAGCGATGCCCACTGCCCTGCGATGGCAGCTCTTGCCACTGGTGTGGTCTGTGCGACCCAGGTTGCTGTTCCAATCGTTAATTTAACTGCTACCTGCCACGGTGGTCAGTTTGCTCACAATCGCATGGGCAGGTTGTGATGACGCCACAAGGTCACGTGACCTATAGGTGGCCCATCTGGCACCCAGGCGTGTGGAACCCACCCACCCAGCTCACGGTCGCGGAGGGACCAGGCAAACGCGCGAAATCGGCGAGTTTGGGCTATAGTGCTGCGCACTAAAATCCCCAGAGAAGCAACCTAGGTGGCAGGTGCGCCAGCGGGTCACGTGATCTTGTGACGCCGTCCCAAACTGACGACACATGGGACCGGACAGACAAGGGCTAAGCGGCTGAGTGGGCGCTCTAGTGCTAACGCATTAAAACACGAAACACGTGACTGAATTTTCGAAAAACTGGCGTAGGTAATGGCAGCTACTCTCCGCAGCAAATTAGCGTAATATTACCCGCGGACCAAATAAAAATCTACATACGAGTTAGGAATCATAAAAGGAAAACCTAGAAGAACTTCGCCCGGAGAACTGCCTCTCCTGCCATAGTTTTACACGTATACGGCCCATCAGCCTCTTGCTCGTGGAGGAGGAACACGGCTCCAAGTGAGGGGGAAGCAGGGGGACGCAGCGTGGTTCCCACCGTTCATCACGCTGCGGGGGCGCCGCACCGAAGACAGCCGCCTCCGCGAGGACAAATGCCGCGATCGGGGCTAACCACGCGGCGGCCGAGCGGACGACGAAAACAGCGCTGCCCCCGGAGCCCCGCATCGGCAACCCTTTGACGGAGGGCGCGCACAATCGTCGGCGAGACCTGAGGCGGCGCCGACAAGTGCGGCGGGAAATGAAGTTATTCGTAGCCCCTGTTCCTCATTTGTCACGGGATGCGGCGGCGAGACACGCGCCGCGTGGCACTATTAATACCGCCTCGCTCCCCGCTCAACTTATCCGCAAATCCTGGCATGAAAGGACCGCTCTCATTTTGACAGTTGTCACGAGAGGAGGCCCGCCGCACAAGCTCTTGGGCTCTTGGCTGCGCGCATGGCGCCGAGGTCAAAAGCCCGCACCGCCGAGCCGGCTCCGGCCTCTTTCTAGGGTTTTCATCCCCTTGCGCCTGTTTCGTTTTCACCGCTCGTTTTCGCTCCGCGACGTGACAGGAACGGGCCAGGAAATTATAGCAAGTTGAAAAAAAATAGAAACACATTCCTCGGATTTCTCGTGCTATTTCTCGTAAACAAGGTTGGATACGCTGTCGCGGAGACGCATCTTCGCTTGCTTGAATGGCACCCCCTTGCTCGCGTTCTGGAATAAGGACGCGCGTCAGACGTGAAGCACGAAGGCCAGGCTTCGAGCCAAAATTTCCCCGCCTAAACACGTGGGATAAATCTGGCGCCAATTTCTACGACTCGCTGCCATCACGAGCTTGATGTATTAAAGGGTTCAGTTATTGTACAGAGAGGTCACGAATTAAAGCTCCTGGCTGAACTGCCCCATTCGTGTTGCGTTTCAGCAGCATACAGGTGACATGAGATGCTGCGGCAACCGGTAGCTAACAGCAAAAATGTGAAAGTCCGTACAGAGCTCATAGTAGAACTGCTTGCCTATCTCTAAGTAGAACGCAGTTAAGGAACAAATAAAGTGGCTGGTAAAGAAACAGCTAAAGGAAGAACTGAGCAGATATTCCTGAGGAGTATTTTTTGTTTCAATGTCGTGAATATAAATGAAGATTCATGCGTCAAAAACTGGTGCGACCCCTATCGCACCAAGCCCACTCCAGCATCAAGGCGACAGCCAGCAAATCCGGCAGGAACTGCTGGCTGTTACCGCGATACATTCAAGCATACAGCTGCATTCAGTCAGAATTTTGCACACTGCTGGACTGGAGCAAATTTGCCTGGTGTCAGAACATCTTCGTCAGCCCCCGCGAGTCATGCACTTTCGTTAAAATAGTGGCTGCGTGAACGTACTGGCCGAGTAATTTTAGTCAATCCATTAAAAGATACATGCTACTGTGGTCAGCTCATTCAGCCATATATTTTAAACTACTTTGGTGGAGTACGGTTATAAAATCGGAGTATCGATATATTTCTGTAGTTGAATTTCCGACAATCGTCGAAAAAATACGAGCGTATTATTTTTAGTCCAGCATTCCTCCAAACAGGCACCATAAAAAGGCGGTAAAGTTTACGCTGTGTTTCCGCCTTTTTTTTTTCAGCTCGTCGGGCTCCGTGTAGCGGTATTTGGGGCAAGAACGTAGTCGCTCCAGAGGTGCTTCTAGATTCAAGTCTGTGTCTGGTAGAAGGAGCGTATCGAGAAATTTTTCCACAGAGTTGGGCGAGCAGACTTGTGTCTGGATATCTGGGGCGTGAGATCAGGTGAGAAATACTTGGCTACATACGGAGAGGAGGGCTCGGAAGGAAAGGCCTTAAACCCATTTGGAGCTACGATTGCTACCAAATAGATTTAAAGCACGTGCGTTGCCTGAGAAATTGATCAGAGACTACTGATTGCTTTTAAAATTATGTTTAAGATTTATGCCCCTTTCTAGTAAAGCTTTTTCTCGGAAACTGCTACGAATTCACTGCTCCGTCATTGACACATGTTCCCTCACCCGCTGCTCAGCGTAATCGTCTAACGTCACGCTCACCTCGGCGGCAGTCACGAATTCCGGTTTTCCTCCTCCAGTTCTTTAGTTGGCTATAAAGCATACTAAACTGGGAAATAAATAATGTTCTTTTGCCCGACCACTTGCTTCGGTTGTGTCTGGCCGGGCTTTGACGCCAGCCCGTTTCTATAATGATCCGATCTATAGTTATGATTAGTTTCGAATGCACAGGGCCAGTGTATTGCACAATAACGATAACAGCGGCAAAAGAAACCTTATGGCGCTTTCGAAACGACGATTCGAAGCGTCGACCTGAATCCGCGAATGTGTGCAATGTCCGTCGTGGTCCCATCAGAAATCAGAATATCGATCCAAATAGTCCACTGAAACAGCGCTGTTCGTTTTCAAGGAAGAAGTAAACTTGCTCCAGATTGATGTTAGACCAACGCCTTTAGTCAAGGCGCCGGCCAGAAATGAACGCAATTTGCGAACGAGAACCTTTGAGGTTTAGGCACTGTTGTTAATTCGACAGCTAACGAGAGTTGCACCCTCAGCTGAAAGAGGCCGCAATGCTCGGAGCCCTGCGGGAAGGAACATTCATTCGGGCTGGTTTCGCACGTTCAGCTGCATTTAGTTGCAGCTGCAAACCGATGCCTCTCCATTCATGATAATTCATTTTCATGGCGCAAGGGCATCACTGGCCAAAGAGGGCCTTGGCACAAGGTCCTTTCTTTTCACAAAGTGGGGCCAAAGCCCCATTTTCCAAGCATTTCACCTCAGAGAAGCCGATCACCAGGCCAAGGGAACGCTTGTACCCATTGTATAACGAGTGGGTACCCGGCGGCACTGGGGATCGTACCCCGCACCTCCCGCATGCCAGGCGGATGCTCAAACCTCTAGTCCACCGCTGTGTTCATTCCTCTACCGGGTGTTTTTTTTTTTTTCAACTGTTTACAGATCGTTATTATAAACCGTGCGAGAGATAAATCTGTGCGGTCTGAGCAGGTGAATTGTACAGAAAGGCGGACGTTATGTACGTGATAGATAACACGATTAATTAACTAAAAAAAAACTATATACTTTCTTACTTTTGATTTCAAGGGCCAACATTATATTATTAAATTGAAGGCTGTCCACATAGAAGCTAGGTTTTTAATTTTTCTTTATCGCCAACGCGTTTAGAAATATTTAACGGCAAAAATTCGCATTTTTTTTAGCTCGAAAAGATTGTTTCAAGCCGCGCACATTTTAAAATGGTGCCGCTGGGCATTGTATTTTGGCGGAAATCGCGTTAACTGCTTCTACGGCATAAGATAGACAAACGGCTTCCGTATTTGATGTATTATAAATGCGAGCGACGCCATTTAAAAAAAAGTGCATTGCGGGAAGCCAACTAGAAAAATGAGTATTTTTGACGTTTCATATTTCGAAATGCAATGCCGGTAATGAAAATTTAAAAGCTGGACTCCGCTTTTACCTTGGCGGCCTTCAATTTCTTGAGATGATGGTGGCCTGTGAAATTAAAGATAAAAAGTTGGTTGGTTAATTTTAGTTAATTAATCCTTTAATTACTGAGCTCTATCACGCGCATAATTTTTGCCCTACTGTACAATCCACCAGCACAGACCGCATCGACGTATCTCTTGTAGGGTTTAAAATAACAATCCGTAAACAGTTAAAAAGAAAACACCCGGTATATACATACATATTCTTCCTCTGGCACAGTGAACGTATTGCATAGATGCACGTGGTAGCTAAGGCGCACACATTAGTAACGTATTCATGCATTTACTGGAGTGTAATCTACAGCACTGTTGTTCTCTAGGTATAGCATTAAAGATGTGGTACCGGCTTCTTCTGCATGCAGATCCTGACACGGTCACGACGTTTCAGAACGCCTTTTCTGCCAACTGCTGATAATAAAGCTCAGCATGGGATCCGTTTCTGACTGCTTATTCCCGGCAATCCGAATGAAAAATATAGACAGAAAAAAGTATGGCAGTGGAGGTAGGAGCTTTTAACCTACATGGAGCGAGAAGAAGTTTTTTTTTAGTACGAAATCACTACTTCACTAGCAAAGCTGGAAAACCTGAGGTATGTGAGAAGCCTCAACCTTTGACCTTCAACGGAGCCCCAGCGGCGGATGCCTTGCGCAGCTGCCTCAAGTGATTTCGCACGTCCTACTCGGTTTAACTACGTTAAAACCTTAACATTTTTTTTTTCTGCGCAGACCCCGGCTGCGCGTGTAGCTGTTAGTACTGATCTCCCCCATCTATTTACTTAATTTGGAATGGAAACCCAAGGATGGACGTTGAAGATTTAACTGCGCAACCACACAACCACGCTTGCCAGCTGCGCAACCCCGCAGAACCTGTTAACCAGCCAACTGGTGCCTTCGCGCCTTGTTTCAAAATATGACAGCTGCAGCCGCATTGAGTGTAGGAGCCGCGCGCCATCTGCGCGCAACGGGCGAGAACAGCGGGCGAGCTGAGAGCATTGAAGCGATTGCGCACGGACAGATGGCGCGGCAGTGGCTTTGCGCGCGAATCTCAAAGAAGGCGCGCCGTCGTCACTATTTTTTTGTTCGCAGTGCATGTGCGATGTCAGTGCACGTTAAAGATCCCCAGGTGGTCGAAATTATTCCGGAGCCCTCCACTACGGCACCCATTTCTTCCTTTCTTCTTTCACTCCCTCCCTTATCCCTTCCCTAACGGCGCGGTTCAGGTGTCCAACGATATATGAGACAGATACTGCGCCATTTCCTTTCCCCAAAAACCAATTATATATTATATAGTGCATTCAAGAGCTGGTAGCGGGGTAGGCAACAGTTGCAAACAGTTTCAATTTGGTTTCCGATTAATAGGCCGCTCTACTTTTGCAGTTGTTTTCTTTTTATCTTGATGGTCACCCAGGCAGCACCATAACGTTACGAAAATGTTACTTTTCTGGTTTGGCGCAACGTTAGCATATTGTTGTGAATGCATTTTTGTTACGCTTTTTAAATACGACATAAATATGTGCTTGAATGTTCTTACCCTAACCCTATTTAAACATTTAAACACCATAAATGAAAGTAAAATAGCAGCACAGTGCAGGCCTGACAGTTTTTGAGGTACACACCTTAATCAACGTTTTGCGAGGACCAACAACGAGGACACACTTGTACTCTACAATACGCCACAACCAATACGTACAACTCACCCACAACCGAACGGATGGAGATAAGCATATTTAGCCAATATTGAACGGTGTCCCATAAGTGATAGTGATGAATCGATAATAGGCAAAGTTTTCTGACAAAATAATGGGGCTGTGCATGCGATCTACGGAAGGAATTATCGAAGGAATTTATTGAAAAGTACGCCTAGTAGAAGTACATTTTTGCAGAAATAATAATGCAAAAATTTCTGGCACGCAATTCTTTAAATATATTTCAAATGCTCGTTCCTAAAACAGCACGAACAAGAAGATGACGCAGAAAGAGGCACACACAAAGGTGCTGCTGTTTTATAATTATGGTTTAGACAGTACAATAACATTTAGGACAAATATTAGACCACTGTTTAGTTTGAACGTTGTACTAATGCTTTTGTGGAACGTTCTTGCATGCTTGTTGGTTCATTTCGAGCAAAATTAAGACTGCACGAATAGGACGACCACTACAGGCGAAGAATCGAATATAACACCACGGGCGCAGACTTCAAATTAAACATAGGTCCTTTCCAAGAATCTTTTCGAGGTTTAACGGTAGGCTTTTCCCAATTGGCTATCGCCAATTTTATTTTTCTGAAATGGTGGCTCTCAAGGGGCAGTCATGTTTATGGGTCTTTCCAGTGAAAGAAATTATCAGGTAGCCAATCTCATTCGTTGTACTCGTTTCTTTGCCTCTTGTCCCTGTCCTATCTGCACAGTCTTAACGTTCCTAGTTATACTAATTCTTACAAAAAGACATACAACAATATTTGTTAATTTTGAATGTTATAATATCTTTATAATACAGCATTAACACTAATGTTTACATGGACTGTTAAACTAATTCATATGACAACTAATAACGTTATTTATTAATTTTAGCATTAAATTAATGTTGCAGTGTAATATATGTAATGTTAGTGGAACTTACATAACAATTTACCGCATTAATTTAATGCTCAGCGCTACATGACTTGTTTGGGAACTCGACTTCGCGTGCTGCTAACCCTAAGAATCAGAACTGATACCAGCACAAAGCGTGTTGGAGAAGAACAAGATATCCTCTGTCAAGCGATATCAAGGTATTTGAAAAGAGCAGTCGACTGCGAGTTTCCGCATACTTCGCATTTACCAAATTGCAGAAGAGTTATCTGTGAACTATTGCAGAAAACAGAAAAGAGCAACGCCTCGCCATGAGGTGTATGAGATTACCATCACTTAAGTTCAGGTGAGTGCAACTGCCTGACACCTTGGAAAGCTAAACATAATGAGCGATTGAGCGAGAGGGGGAAGCGAGATGGGTACAGCCAATAACGCGCGAGTACATTTTGTGACGACAAAATAGTTCAAATGAAACTTTTTATTTTCACAATAACAGCAATTTTAGCATCTACCAAAGCAAACGAATCGTTGTAGCCAACAAAAACATATGGCCAGAACTTTGCATGGCAGCAAAACTTCAGCCGAACATTTCATTTTCATAGTTCATTTCTCTAGGAGTTATGTCAGGAAGCATAATGACAAAAAAATCACACAAAAGGGCACAAGAAATGTGCGACTCTTAGTAACGATAAAATAATTGAGTGTTGCTTACAAAGTCCTTCAACCTAGGCGCACAGAAATGGCACGAAGTAGCAGTTGCGACAGGCCCCTCAATAATTACAAGTAGCACATCCCGTACAGAATTGTTTTTCGCTCTCTACAATTCAGCCCGCGTCATGGCACAAAATTCGCGTCCTGTCATAGCTCTGATACAACGAAAAAATGAGGTGAATGTTGCAACAGCGACCACCGTCCGTTGCGCCTCTTTTCAGTGAGCGATCATGAGGCTGTGCTCTGATGCACTTCGATATATTATAATTTCTAGATATTTCACTTTCCCCTTCTGAGTGAAAAATTGGCACTGATAACATGAACCGTAACGCTCCCAGGAGCACCGACTCCCAATTAAGCGCACCCTGATTACATGCTCTTAAGGGGCTCTGAAACACCTTCCGGGGAGAGCACATCGATTCGCTCAATCACTGTATTGTGTCGTCATGAACACCTGAGCCAAATAGTACACTTCTACACGCACCAAATAACCCACAATCACACGCGAAAGTTGGCGAGCCCTTTCCTGCACTTCTTCATGCTCGCACCCTCCTCCATCGCGCCGCTCCTGCGTATACCATTTCAGGGGTGGCCACTGGTTAGATTCTTTCACACGTCAGGCAGCTACCATGGCCGCGGCCAAAAAGCGGTGGGCAGTGTAACTCCGGCGAATCAGGAAGCTCCGCGCCCAGTGGTGGGGACAGCGGAGGAGCGCCGACCTTCCAGTGTGCAAAAAGTGACGAGAGGAGAGAGAAAGGCGCGAAGACGCTGTAATTCAAATTCAAATTTTGACTGACATCGCACAGCACACGGGCGCCTTAGCGTTTTGTGCTGTGCGATGTCAGTGCACGTTAAAGATCCCCAGGTGGTCGAAATTATTCCGGAGCCCTCCACTACGGCACCTATTCTTCCTTTCTTCTTTCACTCCCTCCTTTATCCCTTCCCTTACGGCGTGGTTCAGGTGTGCAAAGATATATGAGACAGATACTGCGCCATTTCCTTTCCCCCCAAAAAAACCAATTATCAATTACAGATAAACCCACCGCTGTGGCTCAGTGGTTAGCGCGTTCGGATACTGAGCCGGAGTAGCCGGGTTCGATCCCAACCGGGGCGGCTGCGTTTCGATGGAGGCGAAACGCAAAGGCGCCTGTGTGCTGTGCGATGTCAGTGCACGTTAAAGATCTCCAAATGGTCGAAATTATTCCGGAGCCCTCCACTACGGTACCTACTTCTCCCTTTCTTCTTTCACTCCCACCTTCCTCCCTTCCCTTACGGCGCGTTTCAGGAGTCCACCGAGATATGTGAGACAATTACCGCGCCATTTCCTTTCCTCAAAAACCTATTTTCCATTTTTTTTGCAGATAAATCTACAAAGCTCATCAAAAAAATTCTTGCTGAACATATTCGTGAAGCGGTGCCCTTTAACATCACGAGCACACTGCAACATTATTAGAGCCCCTTTCAAACCTCATCGACAGTACGATCCAGGCCTACCTGAAGGACATTGCCATCACCGGGAAGGTGAACGCAGTAGCCCTCGGTTACGACACCAGGGTCTCCTACTCTAGAGGCGGTCGCGTGTACAACTGCAACACTATACGATAATAATCTAAGGAGCATTTTAATTAGTAGTGCCGCAGTTGCGAAATGTCCCACGCCAAGTGGCGTTTGTTTCAGATTTTTTAGCAGGGAATCTTTTTCACCCCTCCCATTTTTTAGATTGAGTGACAGGTTGGGAAACTAGGTAAGCTTTTATGCATTTTTTTTTTCAAAATTGTCCTTCCGGGAACAGCCATATTGCCCCTGGGCGGCTGCAGCAAGGTTCGGATTGGCGCATTTCGCACAGGCAGCTTACTGGGCAAGCGTGGCACACTGCAATCTACAGGCGCGCTCAGTCAAGTTATAAACAGGGCAAATGTCTCTAGATGCGCATCTCTTCATACATTTAGCGTGTTTACATGTATGTGTATGATGAACTCAGCTTATGAACAGAGGCGTATGAGCGATGAGTCGAAGCTTTATGTAGCTACTAATGCTTTCCGAGCACAGATAGGCACCCAAATTAAAGCACGTCACTTACATGATCCGAAGTGCATGCGCCGAAGGCGAATGGCGCCTGGCGTCGAATGGAGCTCAGCTCTCGCTCTTTCCTGCCAGTGCTCTTCCAGATGTTTGACGATAAACATGTGGATGCTTACGTTGAGCGAACAGAGACTGTCGGCATCACCATGATAATAGTTTGAAGTTCTCGGATGCTATGCGCAGTTACCGCCATTCAGAAATGCTGATCCAAGAAGGTAGAGGTTATTTGATCGATTCTCTCTCTCACCGTCTCTCTTTGATCGCGCGAGGAGGTTTCAAAATATTGCGCGCTGCTGGCTGCCGAGCGAGTAACTCTATGTAGTTTCCATAGATGGCGACATCAACACAACCACCATAAATCCGAGGTGCTGCGTAGCTGCGTACGTGCTCGCTGCACGAAAAATTCCATTCTTGAAGACAGATGGGAAATTATCGTGCAGAAAAAAACAAAGGAAATGCCTTTGTTCTTCAGAACCCTTTCTTCACTTCTTTCAAGTGGGCGCTTCGAATAAAGCTTTAAAGCAATTGAGATTACGGCAAGCAATTTGAAATAAACAGCATCCAGCTGTCCGACTGAACACCGTTCGCTCCTTCGTTCCTTGGCGCGCAAATTCGCTCGGACGCTTGCTAGCTGATTCACTCGTTATGCATCGCTTCGTTTCGTTCGTTTCGCTCATTTCGCTCGTTTCCCTAGCCGTTCTCGTTTCGTTCGTATCGTTCGCTTCTCATTGTTTCGCCTTATTTCGTTTGAGGCGCTCGTTTCATTTCCTTCCCTTCGTTTAGGTATTTTCACTTCATTTCACACGATTCGGTAATTTAACTCATTTAGCATCGTTTCGGTCGCGTCTCCCATTTTGTTTCTTTCGGTCCTTCTCTTCGTTTATGCACTTTCGCTCATTTCGTTCATATCGCTTCGTTTAGGGGGTTGAAATCATATCACTTCGTTTCAGACGTTTCGGTCGTTTGGCTTTTTTTTCGTTCGTTTAGATCGCATCGCTTGGTTTCGGCCGCTTTGCTCCTTTCACTTCTTAATAGTAATTTATTTCGTTCCAATCGTATCGTTGGTTTCGCCTCTTTTCGATAGCCTCAGTAGTTTCGCTCGTTTTTCCCTGTATTGTTGATGTCGTCTGCGTCGTTGAACCATTCCTTTCGTTTTGCCTTGCTTCTCTCGGGCCAGTTTCGTTATTCTCGCCTTTTTCACGTTGGTTCAGTCACTTTACTTCATTCCGTTTCCTTCCCTCATTTTCGCAAAGAAGACACATAACAAGTCGCACGATAAAAACAAAAAAAGAAGTGATTTGCACTATCTTATATCTCTGTGCACACGAGCTTTATACTTCATTAACAAATTAATTGAGGAGGAGGATGAGGAGTAAAACTTCATTTTAAGAAAAGAACAAAAGGTTCTCAAATGGGGCTCCTACTTGTCCAAGAGTACACGGGCCTGGGCCTCAGGAAGAATTGATGTTTTCATCTTCAGTGTTACACTTGCTCAATCAGAATAACTGGAAAGAATGAGGCGAGCAGAGCAATTTTACATGGTTTGGTTTAGTTTATGGGGGTTTAACGTCCCAAAGCGACTCAGGCTATGAGAGACGCCGTAGTGAAGGGCTCCGGAAATTTCGACCACTTGGGGTTCTTTAACGTCCACTGCCAGCGCACAGCACACGGGCCTCTAGAATTTCGCCTCCATCGAAATTCGACCGCCGCGGCCGGGATCGAACCCCGTCTTTCGGGCCAGCAGCCGAGCGCCATAACCACTCAGCCACCGCGGCGGCTCAATTTTACATGGATTTGAGGCCTTGCATCAGTGATTTTGATCCCAAACAGAAGAGGCGTAATCTAGTTTCGGGCACTCAAGAGACTGATTCAGAAGTAGTGTTGAAGAGGAGCTATTAAGGAGATAGATGCATAATGAAGACTGGTTAGGCGTACATACGTATCATTCTGATTTACACCCATCTACATTAAGTTTCATGGAACTGAGAGGCAACATGTGGAGGTGTTATCAAGATAAGATTGAATAGTGACTGCATCGGAAGGGTTAGATACTTGTATGTACAGGACGCAAGCATCAGCGAAAAGCCTCACTGATGAGAATGCAATCCGGAAGGTTATTAATGTAAATTAAGAAAAGCAGAGGATCTGGTGCGGAACAGGGGAACTCCAGATGTTACACCAACAGGTGAGTCACACTCATTGGTTGCAACGTACTGGGTACGACCCTGCAAAAAAAAATTGGCTGTGGTTTAGCTTTGGTTATACCTGGAGAGACGCGATAGCTTTAGCTGGCCGAGTGGAACTCGCTCAGTCGAATTGCAAAGTCAGTCTTTCGCCGCTCCGTTGTTGTTGTTGTTGTTTCGCTGGGCGTTCCTTCTTCATCTTCGTCCCTGGATGTGATTCACCTTCTCCCCTCCCCTCTCAACCCCCCCCCCCCCCCCCCCCCGAGTTTCGCCGGCAGCTGCTCCGCATCACGTGACCAACCACGTGACCACGTGGCGGCGCCGCCACGCTGAAGGCTCGAAATGCTAGCGTAATTTAGCTATCGCTACAAAACACTCAAAAAATTTCATGTAATTATACCACTATTCAGTTTACCAAGCTTGAGAAGTAGTGGTCGATGTGATACAGAGTCAGATGCTTTAGCGGAATCAATAAAAATGCAATACACAAAATATGAAAAAAAAACAATGGAAATAAATCGTTAAAAGCAAGCAGTTGTGTTTCACAGGAATGATGTTGCACACACCGTGCTGGTTAGGTGTGAAGAAACTGCTGGCTCTAAGATGAGAGAATAGGCTAGGATAAATTACGGGTGCAAGCAACTTGCATGGAACTGACGTTAATGAAATAGGTCTGTAGATGTGTAGGCAATGAACATCAATAGATTACTGCACCCGCACCACCTTTCCCACCTTCTAGTCGTCTGGCAGCGTGGCACTCAGTTACAAAGACATAAAGACATAAAGAAAAGGCATACAACAATACCGTCATGGTCGTAGGCGTGCACAATGATGATAATGAAGTGTAGTGCTCACGCTTGTAGCACGAAGAGGACGAAGTGCGTTTTCGGGCTGGGCATCGCTTGCCCGTAGCTTTTCGGCTGCGCCGGTGTCAGCCTTTCTACTGCAAATACATCCACCGTTTGTGTGCACATCATTACGTCACATTCTTGTAATGAATAAGTTTGAGCACTTTCTGAAACTTCTAATTAATACCGTCGCTGCTAGCAGAGGATGAAATTTCCACAAACTGAATTATCTTGGGCTCCATTTCTAAAAAGTTAGGCGAAGAAATATTTGGAAAGGTTCTTGGTGCAGTGTGGGAAAAGGACGAAGAAATAGTGTTATTAAGCACAATATAGCAATGGTAATAATTGGGAGAAAATGCCCTTGGTAGCACCTCAAGACAGCTATTTAGATTCGCACATGCTGGTGACGTTACAAAACTTGTACGCGTCTGACGATAAAAGAGGAAAAAGGGTAGTATGAAAATAATTGTGCCAAAAATAGAAACTGCAAAAAAATTAACCCTTTCAGACACTGCTGGCTAAGCATTGGAAGCGTTACAGGGCTAGCTACGGATTTAGCACGAGCTCAGACTCCGCTCCTGGCGTACCTTCCAGCACGCTAGAAATGACTAGAGGAATGGGAAGGTGTTCAAGAACGAAAAAGGCGCGGCGTTAGCAAGAAGTATTCAAAGGCCCCTTTGAAGAGCTATGAAACATGTTTCTTAGACTTCGAGTGTCTTCGTCGCTGGGACTTTCTCGCGTCCGGCATTATAAAAAGCACGTGCTAGAAGGTGCAGGGGCCAACACGGGCAAATCTCTCCGGCGGCCCAATGTATTACGTGGAGCCCTCCACCCCCAACGCTCTACCAGTTAATAATATGTAACCGCGGCGCTGGTTTAGTGGTTTGAACAACCGGCTAGCATGTGGGAGGTGTGGAGTTCGATCCCCAGTGCCGCCGGGTACCCACGGGTGGTACAATGGGTACATGGTTTTCCCTGGCATCGTGTTTGGCTTCCTTGGAGTAAAATGCTTGGAAAATGGGCCTTTGACCCCACCCTGCGTAGTCGAAAAACATCTCGTGTCATGACGCTCCTTGGTGAAAGCTGCCTCTGGAACTAGAAATTCATCATCATAATCATCATCATCATCATACAATCAAAGGTGAACACAACCCTCCTTTTAACGCAATGGCGTTAAGGGTCTTGCTCAACAGAAAACCCGGAGTTGTCGTCGGCGGCGTGAGCGAAAAATCACCAGAGAAGCAACCTATGTTGTCCGCCTAGGTCACGTGACCTTGCGACGCCATCGCAACCTGCCTACCGGATTGTGAGCAAACTACCCACCGTGGCAGGTGGGACTTAAATTAATGATTGGTTGCGAGAGGTCGCTCGGGAAGGGCAACCTGAGTCGCACAAGCCCCACCCGTGGCAGCACCTGCCATCGCAGGGCAGTGGCCCATCGATTAACCACTGCACCACTGCACCAGAACTGATATGATGACTCCCAGCGACCTATGAACGTAACGTTGAGAATGAATAATTCCGTATATTTGGACATTAACCGATTGACACCATCCAGTGATGCCATTAAGGCGGAGTTTAAGTGTCCCCTCCAATTTTAGTGCGAAAGCGCAACTTTACGCGGTTTCAACCAAGGTTCTTGTGTGAAGCTCGGAGTAACTCGGGTAAGCTCGGGTTACTTCGGAGCAGCGTCGCGCAAGCAACAGCCAATGAGAGGGAGCTCGGGTAATTTTGTGGGGGCGTTGCGCCAGCTGTAGTCAATGGGAGGAGGACGTCGCGCCAGCTTCCTCCGAGTGGAGACAGGATGTGAAGATGAAAAGCGAGAAACGTGGTTGCGTGCACATGCAGATGCCAGAAAGAAGTGGTGAAGAATAAGCGCACGCTGTCGCATATCTAGTCGGCTTAACTACGTTAAAAGCCTACCACTTTTTTTTTCATACCATTTCTTCGCAGTGCCCTCACGAACGCGTACCTTTGTTCTCTTGCCAATGGTTCTTTTGGTAGGGGGCCGGCGGTAGGATTTCATATTTTGTAAAAAAATTATGGGCATCCTGATGCAACATGTACAAGACTGGAAGAAATTAAATTAAGGAAGCACAGGTAGTTGATAGCCCCTGTAAGGACTACGAATTATTCTTAGAGCGCCTGATTAACCGGTACCATCAAGCCCAGAACCGCATTTTACCTTACTTTTTCGACGAAGAAAGACAAAAAAAAAAGAAACGCATGGTGCAGAGAGGACTGCTACCCCCTCCAAGAATTACCCGTGAATCGAGTCCTGTTCGAGCTACATGTAGAGAACATTTAAAAGACAAATAAATAATAGAGCATTGTGATGCTGCACAAAAGTGTAATAGAATGAAAGTTTGAATCTCTGTGCCCGGGGCAAAAGAAAAAAAAATGTCCAATAATTACGCTTGTCGGTGACGTTATTTTTAAGCGCAACTGCTGCTGTGCTTGCACCGTAGACGACCGCATATTGAACACGCAGGGCCGAATGGAGGCGGCTCTGGGTTTCGACTTGGGCAGCGTGCACAGCGTTCCGCCGATGATGAGCCTAGCCTAGAGCGAACGGCCAGCGCTCTTACGGAGCGCGTTACTGTGGCGCCATCTCTGCGGAGCTATGTATACCTTATCGGTGACGTCATCGGCGAGCAGATGAAGGCGCGCGCTACTCTTCTCTGCAATTCACGCTGCCACCGCTTCCTCCTCTTCCGCTGCACTGCGCGCTCGGTTACGCCGAGGCCGAGGCACGCCCCTCAACGCAGGAACGGGAGCCTATGAGCTGCGCTCTAAAACATATTTGTTAGTTAAAGGGGTGGAGACACCAAATTTTTGGTTGGCGTGTTCTTTGCTTCAAACGTTGCGTATTGCCCCAGGACGCGTGATACACGCTGCGCAATTCATATAAGTGCGGTTAATAATTTATTATTGCATTATTTATACTGAGCGATTTCGGTTTCGGTTTCTGAGCACCGGGGTGTGCTGCGACGTCACGATCCGGGAAAAGCAGCAACCCTGGTCACATGGGCCCCAAAAGTTGTGACGCGCATATTGCTGCGTCGTCTACTCTCGTACACATGCTGTGCACAGCAGCGCCTTTCGAAATCATAAGCCGACAAACTTGGTCGGTACAGCGATGTGCTGAGAAAAGCCAAGCGATCGAGAAACGACACTGAGTCCTGGAACCAGGCGACTCGCTTCAGCCGATCTCAGTCGCCATACCGCGTATGCCAAAGCGGTTTCTGCGTTGTATTTCGCTTTGGCACGCTGACGCCAATGCTCGGCGGACGTCTGTGTTGGTGGCCCGTAGCTGACCCTGGTCACATTACAGCGACACGATGCCTGACTTTTCATACCGACCAATACCCGTCTCTGTCTTCACTTCGCGCCGCCCGCGCAGCCGCGCTGCAAGACTGCTCAGGGTCCCGTGGCTGCTGATTACGACATCTGCTGCTAGTTTACCAAACAGTCCATGCATACGCTAAATAAGTGCTTCCAGACAATTGTACTGGGTTCAGGATTAACCGCACCGTTACGTAACTCCTCCAAGAATGCGCCCGTGACGATGACTGCATCTCGGCTCTACTTTTGTTTACATATCTGCATCTGTATACATGCACCAATTGCGCGTTAGTTTGACAAGAATTGCAAGCTGCGTTCCACTTAGGTTAATCAAGCTCATCTCTTTTGCGCCGGTTGATGGTTTACTCGTTTGCGCAGTGCGGCAACTTTGAAAGAATCGCCGAAGAATGCCAGCGCCAGCCTGGGGAATGCTTCCTAGTCAGGTTGCTGACAACGCGTAGGACCGCCGTTTCCGACTTGTAACTGCTTTTCCGATGTGTCCAGTACTTGAATTGAAATTGGTTTATCTAGAGGTATGTTCGGAGCCCATTTGAGATGAATGAAATGACTTAATTTGTTGCCCTCAAGCGAAGCTGACGACTGCAGCTGCCGCCGCAGGCGCCTGCAGCATTGGTCGACAGACTGGGTCACACCGCCTAGCAGCGGCGCTTCCCGCTTGATGTATTTGCGTCCTAAGATGTAAACAATCCTAGATTTAAGGTCACTGTTGTCAAAACTACGCTCGATGACCATATGTATCCGCTAAAACTTGTGAACTCGCTCTCCACAATAACCGACATTGCACATACGAACCCGGCGGACTCCCTAGGCCTATTCGTATTGCAGGTGAGCCGAAAGGTGAACATATGAAATGTAGTCGCTTGTTTCGCTTATTCGTATTGCGGCGAAGGTGCAGACAAGAGAGTCATCATCTCACAGACCTGGAGGGAATTCGCTCGGCCGCCGATATAAGGTGCCGGCTGGTGCGTCAGCAACGGCATATATGCCGATCAGCACACCGACAGCTGAGTCGCCGAAGCAGCGCCTCGCCGATGTCGCGCGTCGCCGTTCATAGTACGTCACGTTACTGTGTTGTGATATCACTGCTGTTCACTCATATCGTTCCCAGGGCTCTACGTCTCCACCTATAGCGCTAGCGATGGGCCTCCATCGTGAGAAAGATCACGTAGGGACTCTTTGGAGCTCAATTAAAATATATTTTAAGAGCTTGTTGCGTTCAATACTTCGCCGTGGGTGACCTTACATACAGATGAAGCCCATAACAAGCTTACTATAGCCTCAAAATTTGATGTTCCAACCCCTTTAGCATCGTTCTTGGAAGCAATCAGGCACTTCTCTGATGTTCATATCACTATGTCGGTAGTCGCGTTAAGCACTAGTTACCGTGGGCGTGCTCGAGTATGGGATGCCGCTTTCGACTTCTTGCCTTTGGCTGTATGTTTGTCAAGATCCCGATATAACGGGAAGAGAATACACCGATCGTTTTTCATTGTTGTCGAAGTCTATTCTCGCGCTAGCTTGCTCCACTAGTTTCGTTAGCGGTAATGCGGATAGTTCAGAAATAATTTTTTATAGTTCTTAATTTCCGTACTAGACAACATTAACCTTCGTCCCAGATGACACGTAGTCGTGTTGAGCAAAACAGCGAGCCCCTATTTGCGTGATTTGCAATCACGCCTCCCCTCCATTTTTTTTTAACGCATTAGAAAAACGAAGAAACTAACATCTCTGTCACGTACCGCTGCAAGCGAACTGGGTATCACGAGTAGACTCCAGCACTTACAAACTGCTGATGGACGAAAACTTCCAAACCAAGTTAGGAAAGGGAGGAACAGAGAAAAGAAAAATAAAAAAGCCGTAATTCTCAAGTATGACGGTGGAATCTTACCATTTTCGCGTAGCGACAGCCCTGGAAAGGCAACCCCGGCTCTTCCGCGCACATTTTGTTCTGGGCCCTTTTGAATTACATGAGAAAGCACGAGCCATACAACAAGTTAACTCAATTTCCCTCGCTGGAAAGTAAAACGGCCCTGGACCGGCGACAGAGTGCTCTTGTGTATAGAGCACTTCTAAGAACGAGAGAATAATAGCGTGTTAAAATGTGCCCTTCGTCGGCATTTCCTCCATCGCAGCAGCCATGTAGTGTTGTCTGAAGACACGAGCGAAAGAAAAAATAGATACTGAAATGTTCTATAGGTTGAATATATATAAAACAAACTGCATAGACTAAAAGGTTTGCATTTCTGTTGTTTTCATAGCTCCTGAAGAAACATAACGTACATAAAAAGGCGCATTAAGAAACTTCACGTACTACGTCAATAAACTGTTTCAATCGTAGTCCACGAATATCACGGAGCAACAGACATTACAATATTAGCCTCTTTCAATCATTCTACGGTGACCGTATTTTATTTTTGTGAAGCGCAGCAACGATAAGCCTGACTTATCGCATACTAAGTCGCGTTGCTACATAGGTCACCTCATTGCTGAATTTTGTTATTCTGTGGTCCATACTGCAGCTTTTTAATTATTTTCAGCCGGCTAGATGCTTGTCTTTTACACTCGACTTTTATATATCATGCTAGGAAATCTTTCCTGTAAAAGAAGAAAGAAATGTTGTTCGATAAAGGGCAAATAAAATGTAAAAAAAAACACGCACGGAGAAAGAAACGTAAACGACAGGGAGAGTGCTTGTGTCTCGTAGAGTACCATGCGTTTCTTCCTTCGTCGGTGTTGCTTTGCACTATGGTTTCGTAGGATCATGAATCGACTAGCTCAAACCGTGGTGCCGTTGATTTACATCTTTAGGGCGAAAAATTATTCTCTTGCGGATGATTATGACATTTATCAAACTTTGACAATGCTTTACCACTTACATGTATAGAGCAAGGTAAGATTACCTTACTTCTAAACGCAAGCAGAAAACACTTCTCTCTTGAAACCTTGAACCCTTGCTGACAATGGCAAAATGAAATTGGCGTTGCTGCCCTTTCTGTCTCGAAAGAAATCATCCCTTTCTCGGGGTAATCATTGATCGCGGAGCGTTCATATATCGTGCATGAAAAAGAGACCAGCCGCAATTTTCCACATTCTCTCGAAGATAGATACATAACTACTGGCATTCCCTTTGAGTCGGGGTGGTGGTGAGTGCCACCCTGCCTAGTAAATTAAAGCGGTCTATTGATTTATCTATCTCATTTGAAATGAAATAGCCCCCCCCCCCTCCCCCCAATTTTTTTTTCTTCGAATCGTGTTCTGGTTATTACTTTTTTCCCCATTCAAGGCTGTTCTGTATTTTCTAAGCTATGTTAGATTTCTGTGATTATTCGTGAAATTTCTCCATTTTGCTTTTATGCCACCAGTATTCTACTCGTCTCTCTCGTCTCGGCAGCTGATGTGTTAATTTTGCTTTCACTACCCTTAAACCGCAGAGCTACTGGAAGGCTCACTATGCCCTCTTTGATATATAGATGAATAGCATTGCAGTCTACCAGAACACGATTAATGTTTTCTACACTGCGTCCTCATGCTGCACAAACATTTTCCGGGTCAAACTTGCTACTTTACTGTCAAGCTCTAAGGCAAGCTGATCTAGTATCGAATTGAAGGGTACTGCCTCTTGAATTATCATACAGCGTTTCCTTCCGGATTCCACTCTTACCAGCTCTGCACTCACGCAATGATTCTTTTGTTCCCATTTTTTGCCTCCACTTAGCCGTCTCGATTTCGCGGACTTTTTTTTTGATGTTGGTGATCACTTCCTTTTCCCTGGTGTTGCCTGCCTAGCCTGTCGTAAGCTTCCTATTCCTTTTCCTCCATTACGTGTCCGCATTTTTACTGTGCAAATACCTGAAGACTTTAGCTACCTATCTCTTATCATCCATTTTTCGCAGTCTATAGTTTGCTTTGTGCTTTCCGTGGTTCAAAGGACGACCAACTCATACCCCCCGTACAGCTTCGCTTGTTGTCTTTCCATGGGTCCCTAGAACTGATCTGTTCTGCGTTTTTATGGAGGAAAAACGCTAAGGCGCCCGTGTGCTGTGCGATGTCAGTGCACGTTAAAGATCCCCAGGTGGTCGAAATTATTCCGGAGCCCTCCACTACGGCACCTCTTCTTCCTTTTTTCTTTCACTCCCTCCTTTATCCCTTCCTTGACGGCACGGTTCAGGTGTCCAACGATATATGAGACAGATACTGCGCAATTTCCTTTCCCCCAAAACCAATTATTATTCACCTTTCTATGGTTAATCTCTAGCCTTTGGACCCAGTCTGATTTTAAATACAGTACGGCGTTCGCAAATGCCAGTCCCGGAACCATTACCAAATTACCCCATGAAACATGTCCGTCCCCTCATACCTACATACATTGAAAGGCTATTGGCATTTTTTTCTACACACCCGCACCCCGTAAACCTTCACTACCGAGTTTACATTATGGTTGATATCGTGAGAGGCCATATTCGGCATCTCACTTGGTTTCCACATCACCATTTTGCAAGACTTTTAGTTAACAGGCCATGTACAACGTTCATTAACGTCCGTCATGCTCATCACGCTTCTTTGCTATCACAGTTTAAACTCCCTTCAAAGCCGTCGGCCCTTTATGAAACCTGCGCCCATCTCGGGTGCTCTTTGATACTCATCAGCAAGAAATCCGGAGTGTTGTCGTCACAATTAGAACAAGCCACATTAGAACACATACACGTTGTACACGGACTCCGAGTACACGTCTACACTTATGCTCAGTTAACGCAATCAGCCCTTCAGATTCTGCAGTTATCCCCGGTAAGACCATCAAGATTAAGCTGAAAGCGTCTTACCAGACTTCCCCAACGGCGGGAGACCTCGCTGCCTTTCATGCCGCCATTGAGCATAGGAGAGCCATCAGCAATATTGTCTGTCTCTAAAGATGCCTTCCAAGGACTACAAGCTGACCTTTGGTGCGAATTCCTTGGACAACCGGAACCGTATTCTATAAGCTGTTCATTTTCCGCTGTCTGTTTTGTGTACATTCGGTCCTCTGTCACTGTTCACTCAGATATACCCGCGGCTTTTAAGCGTCTGTGGCAAGAGACCCGGCCATGGGTGGTTGGTGACCCGGACCTCCCCATTGGCTGCATATTGGTGGCGATATGCAGCCACCTGACCAGTGGATACAATTGGGGCATGTTTGACAGAGCATTGCGATGCACCTCACCACTGACTGAATATTGCATCCAATTTCAATGGTGAGGTCTGGCTGTCAATAAGTGTCCTGGTCAATGAAATTCAAGAACTAAATCACAGCATTACCATCAAAAGACATGCCATATTTAACGATATCGACCTGAACACTTTGTCATCACAGAAAACCATCGCGCGCAGTTCTATACGCCCCGAACGACGGTTTTTACCTATCCGTTACGACGTCAAGAGCCGACGAGGCGGGAAGCTTCGAACACTTTCGCGGGGGCTCGCGCTTTTCTCGTAGAATTCGGGTCAATTTTCAGGTCAGGTCGACGTTTTCTGGACACTGAACGACGCCTCCGTCTGCCGCCATTCCTATCGCGGCGTGACGCAACTTTGTTGTGGTGTTTCCTGCTGTTCGGCTTTTCAAAAACCACTACTACTTCTCAGGGACATGGCTGAAAGCCCTGCCTGTAGCATCTGTGGCTGCGATATGACTGCAGAACATGTACTTTGTGCATACTCCATGTTCACTTCGCAGAGCCAACCACTATGCTGTGCCTTAGAGCCCGTCGATCCTTGCCCACTGACGGAGATGAATATTGTCGGGATGTGACCAAAGGCGTGCACAGCTCTGAAGGCATCGTGGTTGCGCAACTTTCTGAGAGCATCGTGGTTGCGCAAAAGGCCCTGAATTCGCCCCACCGCGCGTCCTTAATTGACATTCTTTTTCTATCTTCCTTCACTCCTCTCGCTATCTTCTGCATACCCCCCGTGCGTTGAAGTAAACCAGAACCCTCTACAGGTGTGCCGTCTTTCCTTTTCCTCTCTGTCTCCCTCACTGTCTGATCATGATATTATTTTATTTCGGTATATGAGGAGGAAGAGGAGGAGGAGGAGGAAGAAGAAGAAGAAGAGAAAATGCAGGGAGGTTAACCGGAGGAATAATCGGTTTGCTACCCTGCACGGGGACAAAGAGGTGAGGAGATAAAAAGTGAAAGAGAAAGGAGAAATTTCGCTAGAAGTTTTGTGCCACTCTGATACCTTGCTGTGGATGTAGCAGGCGTCTAATTATCCCAAATGACAAGGCTCGGCTTGAATACGTTACAGAGCCTGAGAGTGACGCTGAAGTCGTTCTCCTCCGTGCATAGTGCAGTTTGTGACACGTGCAGGCGCTTACAGAATGAAACGAACGCGTTTTCTACGCATAATACCTTACTTTCCCAATTTTGTTGCGAAGAAAAGCGGGTTACTACGTGCGCGTGGCAACCATGAAAGAAAGACGGCGAACTAATGACGTTTCCTGTGCGGAAGTTACTCACCGGTCTTGGCAGAATGTACTGCAGGAGTGTTCATAGCAAAGAGATGCTAAAAGAAATCTTCGCGGCTGCGTAATCTCAAAGGCACTATGAATAGGGACTTTTTTTAAAATTTTAGTTGCTTGTTTAAATAGTGCCTTTTAGACTGCGAACGAAACAAGTAATAACAAGATTTTACATTTTGTAAGATTACAACTCGAATCATACGATGAGAGGCAACGAACGAAATGTCCAAATAATGGCGCTGTATGCGTTGTGTAGTTGAAAGTTTTAGCCCAGTGCTGCACAAAAAACTCCCTCGGATGGGGTACGATTCATAAAGGAAACAATTAGCGTGCACTTATGCTGTAGCAGCCCTACAACTTGCAGAACGAAGAGCTTTTTCTGGTATCGGAGTCCTTAGGTAAACTGTACATAACGCTGCGCAAGTTTATGAGGGTCCTTCTGTTCACAGTAAATACTAATTTAGATGATATATTCCGTTTTATGCGACGCTGATTCCTTAGATTACTGCAACGCTAATAATATTATGAAAAGCGGTATGTGCATGGGGAACATAGCGTCCGGGAGCGACATACGGGCTATAATGAACGCCGTAGCGGAGGGCACCGGTTTAATTTCGACAACCCGAGGTTCTCTGCCGTGATCTGACAGTGCACAACACACGGGTGTTTTGCATTTCGCCTCCATCGAGGTGCGGCGGTAAGGCCTGGATTCGACATTGCTACCTGGAGAGCAGCAGGCGAATGCCAATGATACAGAGCCGCCGCGACAGATCGAATATATAATGATAACGAAATAAACTGTATAAAAGTGTCCTAAAGTAAGTCCCGTTACCCTTCCGGAGCATGATATTTTGTTTTTTGTATGTAGGCTCGATCGGAAATGCTTGGTCGTTTGCATGCATAATCTCATGCCAAACCAGATTCGTAATAGATGGAGGATTTCATTTTCTCTACATACTTGTACACTATCAGGTGAGATTTAGTCAATAATACTCGAAGAAGCTATTACTGCTACGTACACTGGACAAATACGGGAACCAGGTTTTGCCCAAGTTTAATTAACATTATATTTGCGACAGCTGCTTGCATTCCAACGCTATCGGATCCAGATTTGAGTTTTTCATTGAGTTGTTCCACCAAGATTTCTCGCCTATCACGCAGAGCGAACGTAAGCTTGTGAAGAAAGAACTCTCGAAGAACTTTGCCATTGACGCTGTGGCAGGTATACGGAGGCGGTCGAGAGATTCCAGTTTCTTTGTTACTATATGTTGAAAAGACTCCTCAACGCTAAGATTTCAGTGTTCAGTTATTTTTCGCTACTCTTGAAATGGCCCTCAACATTCTTTAAAAGAGCCAGCAGTTTCTGAAGCAGTACAGAAAGACTGCGCTCCTTCAGCGTTGTTTTTCAAGGCAAGAATGTGACCCGTGTAATTTATTGAGGCATTTAAATCTTTGGTGCAGTGGTTGCAGAGTTTGCTTATCTTAATCGCATCGGTTTGTTTCCTTCATAGGACAAATTCAAGGCAACAGCCTGGGCCTCGACTTGCAGCAGAGGACAACGTGAACTTCGGCTTGTAGGGAGAGAGTAGGCAAGCAAGGCAAAGGTAGCAACGGCAACGCGTTCCGTATAGGCCGTACTAGCTGTACGGCTGTGCTAAACCTGTAATCAAAGAGTTCGATAAGAAGGATATTCAGTCGTTACGATGTCCCTAATTAAGGCCGGGTGCTGAGTCTATTGCCGCTCAAGAGAGAAATTCTCGATAGTTTTCATGCATAATCTCATGCCAGACCAGATGTGTAACAGATCAAGCGTTTCGTTTTGCTGTACATACTCGTATAAGATTAGGTGAAATTTATTCAATAATGCTTGCAGAAGCTATAACTGTTGCGTGCACTGGACAAAGCCTACGGACAATATCTACAGTCCTGGTCAAAAGTCTTCGGACCAAAGGTCTTTCGCTTGAGCCGCATAATTGAGCGATCGCGGCACCATTAAAGACCAAAGGATCTTGAAATGCTAGGAGAACGTTTCTTCTCGCGGTAGTGAAGCAGCATGCTCTGCTTGCTGCTTGACGTGTACTTTGAATGCTCCGCTACACGGAGCATTCAAGGGACATTCATTCCACTACAAGTGAAACTGTGGCCTGAATACTTTTTACGGGGAATGTGCGTTCACCGCGTCGGTACAGCCTGACTTCTGGTGACTGGTAGGCAAACGCAGCGAATGAAAAGTTCGATTAGACAACTTGTTAGGCACTTGGTTCCTGTATTGCATGTCTCCAGCGCAACTGACGTGACACAGTACAGAGACCACAACAGAGCGTTGTGTTATATCCTCTCTTGTCTCGTCACGTCTGCTGTAGGCACGGAGTGCAAAGTTCAATGTTCACAATCCATGCAGCTCCATTTCTGCGGACGACACCGATATTTATTCCTCTTTTCACTTCTAGAACGTCACGAAGCACAAGCTCTAATCAAACCCTTACCTGAACGAGTCGAGTGTTGCTCGTGGGTACAGATTCGTCCCGCTTTATTTAGTGTAGCCAAATAGGTCGTCCCCTGCCGTCGTGCAAGAGAAGTACTATCTGAGATTGCAGAAAGGGCTTTCCCGGATTCCTGAAGGTTGCTACACTCGAAAGCGCATCAGCCGGGTGTATTTTGATGTTCATGGCCGCTGACGAGGCTTTCGACTGGGAAAATTGGAACAGGATACGCTGTGCAGAACGCCGCGCAAACCATTCTCCTACTGCAGCACCACCGGCCTGAAAAGCACGGAAACATTTTTAGCGCCAGGGCACCACGTGACTGCGCTGAGCGAATCGAGGCGCGACGGTGCAGGTAAAATGGATGCAGTGCATTCCTAGTAGCAGTGACTTTAAGTTACGCAGTGCGACGCCATGATCTGGAAGGAAACGGGGAATTAAAAGCAAATGCTATCTAAAAAAATAAATACATGCACGCCACGCATCTTTGTCCCGTTGTCTTGAGGTGAACAGAAAGTAAGATGTTTTTGTCTTTATATCTGTTTTCTTTTGCCTCTCTACTTCCTCTGCCTACATGTCTGCTTAGGGTGGACTCTCTATCTGGGCCTCAAAAGAAAATAATCGTTATTTCCCCCAAAAAGGGGCAGATGACGCCAGAAGAAAATGCTGCGACGAGCCTGACAGTCTTCATGGTCCGATATGTAAAAAAGACACGATAGCGGTGGTGAGAATAACACAGAGAGAAAAACAAATGAGATTACAGGCAGGGGAAAAAGACGCAGTAAGCACGAGATGTTGACTGCAATCAAGTATAATGACTCAACAATAGTACTATCAGAAATTAATCCCACAAACTGCGAAATATAGGAAGACAAAGAACAAACAGAAGTCTACAATGCAGACATTACAACAAAGCACAAAACTGTGATACATAGCGCACGACGGCGGCTTCATACGGAGTCACGCAACAAAAGGTGTCACTTCATGCGTGCAAAGTAATGAATACAGCACGAAACAGATCAATAGAACTGTTAAGCACTAAGAGGACACAATAAATCAGCTTTACAACGGGCGATAGTATCAAAGTCGTTATTGGCATGAATATTGAAAAGTAATAGGCGAAAATGAAAAAGAATCTGCGCACCAGAGTTTCGTGAGGTAGGTATATAAGCCAGCTTCATTCGACGCAGTGAATACATCGGTACACATCCGATATTTTTGTCACTCCGAGATTAGCATTCATGAATTGGAGACAGCCTTCAGTCGCAGCAAGGGCAGGAGTTCTCCAGGCACTGACGGGCCCCCTGTACAGGTGCTCCGAAGCCTCGACTCCCTGCCGAAGCAGCGAGTACTGGAATACGCAAACCGAATCTAGGACACAGGTGAGCTACCAGATTCATGCCAATCCGCCATTGCCGTTCTAATCCCCAAGGCGTATAAGCCTTGCCAGGATCATAGCATCCGTCCAGCTCGTGTCCCCCACGCCCCCGCCTGCAAGTCTCTCGAGGCAGTTACCCTGTCTCAGCTGTCTAGGACCGGCAGGACAACGGGGCTCCTTTTGGAAATACAGCCAGACGTCCAGCCCCATCGATGAACCGGAGACCATTCACGACGTGAAGTCAACACTAGAGGATGTCAAACAATCCGGGGACGTCGCTATTCTCCTTCTCCTAGATGTACAGCCAGTCTTTGACCGGCTCTCTCCCTCAGTCATCGAATTCATCCGCCCTCCCCTCCACAGGGAAAGCCGCTGCAGCCGCATCACTCTCCGCTGGCCGCCTCGAGATCCTGTCAACTGACTTTTCCCGCGAACTCAATGGCAGCAGAGATTACTGGGCTTTAACTGGCGGCGGACATCTTGGTGGAGCTTCTTCCTTTATCGCTTGCTATCCTATGTGACTCGAGGGCCGCCCTCTGGAGTCCTCAACTCTCCGTGGCAGTTCTCCAGGCCCACTTCCGTGATCTCAAAAATACCGGCCATTAGATCTTATTTCAGTGGCTGCCCTTCCACTTCGTAATCCTCGACAACGAGGAGGCAGATTCCCCGCCTAAGGCAGAAAACGAAACTCTTCTCTCCACTGCGGTGGCCCTCCGGTATTTCGCACGGCCACACATTATGGCAGCCGTCTATGATCTTCACCCCGACAGAAGAGTCACTTCAGGATCCTCCTTTAGGCGCCTGCTGGTCAATAAACTGACAAGGAGGGAAAGATCCCCCTGCTACGAATGCGTATTGAATGCTCCTGGACCATCCAGGAAATACTGCTGCCAGCGAGTCGTTCTCGCAGCGTGCCTATCCTGCCGACAAGATGGCTCCCCGGGGCACCAACTGATCCCTTGTACTGCCTACTAATTTTAAAAACTGGGTTTCTGGAGTAAAGATAAGCTTTTTGCGGCACAATAATAATAATGCTGGCGGACGTCAGAAAACGGGCGAATCATATTAGAAGACATCACGTGAGTCCAGCCCGTTGGACACTTCGAAAAAATATTGCCCCAATCTAGGGACCCGCTGATGAGGCAGGCTTTAAATTAAGCAGTGATACGTCTTCTCAGCGTTTCCTCTCGATGCTGTCTTGCCTGCCTCATCCATCTCCTTTTATTTTGACTTACAATATGAACATCATGTAAATATTGTGTCCAAAGTTTTCGCCTCCTCATTCCAACCACGTCTCTGACTTCTTCGTCTGTTCTCCGGCCCGACCATGCTACTGGAGTCGCAACAGGCAATGGGACTCAACAAATTTGGGTCTTTTCTCGCTCAATTCGAAAACTGTGTGCCTGCGGGTAGCGCACAGGGACGTCTATCAAAACGCATCGCACAAGACATTCTCTGCCTCACCCGCTGCTCCAGCGCGGGCATGGGAGAGAGTGTCACGTGGCACACGCGCCATGGAGTGACGCGTTTGGATGGACGTCGCTGTGCGCTCCCCGCATGCGCGCGGTTTTTGAATTACGCTGGAAAAAGACCCAAATTTTCTGAGCCACAGCGGCGAAGGTAATCGTGTTTTCGAAATCCTAAATATTGGTGTGGATATTACTAACGGCCGAGTACAATGCGCCAATTTCAGTGAGACGCCTGTAAAAGGTGATGAGTAACTATTAGACTTAACTTAATCACTGTCTGTCTAAAATGAGTCACCTGTTTTCAGTGGTCCGTCAACACTAATATTACTATGAAGCAAAAAAAACTTTTCTTTATGTCAAAAACCAATTTGTAAATATTAGTAGCGGGCTTCCCTGAAATACTTGGTATATGTTTCCTATATAGGTGTATATAATGTCATATTAATCAAACCTAGGATCATCATATGCATGTTTTGCAAAACCTGCATCCCTCAGTGTTCCAGTTGCACGGGAATCAGCCTGGGCAAGATTTGGATTTTCAGGACCGCGCCGAGAGAAACACTGGCATAAACGGAACTCGCTCGAAACAGCGCTGGACAAGCTTGGGGCATCCTAGTACTATGCTGGGAAAATGACGGAAAAAAGGAAACTGAGAGCCAAGACATTTGGCTAGAAGAAATCATATATTAAATATCTCATCCGTATTAAGACCACATCTGTATACCTGATGAGCAATTTGAAGTGTTTTTTTTCTTCTATAGCTTGGAAGTGAGTGGACACTGCTCTCTGTCCGTTCTGTGGCAGTTAACGTAGTGATGTCGGTCGACGCAGCTGGGTCTACCGTATCAATCGCTAACGAAGAAATATACTATTTAGGTGTGAAAAGAACAACGCTGGTTTTATATCTCGTGTGAAGTGAATACCGCGCTCCTGGGTATCTTCCCATCTTCTCGCTCCTCTCGACATGGCAATGAAAAGCGAAATATGCACGACTAGCTTCATAGTACACTACGCACGTGAGGCAAATACTCTTTATTTTTGTGTAGCTCTTAAGTAGACAGTTAAGTAAGAGCTGGTGCTCCTTAAAATCATTACAAAAAATGAGACCACCTAGCCCAGTGTGACGACCATGTTTCGTGTTCTATATTCTTATTGCAGCAATTACAGTGACGTTAATTCACAAATTTTGAGCGTCAGTTTGCTGCAGGCTGTAGGTATCGACAGTAGTGAGTTAAATAATTAAGTTAGCGGAAATAAAATTCCACAACTTCTTTTGTCACGACGACACGACGCGTGTAGCTGTTCTGTATTCTAAAAAAACTCCTTATCCTGATACTTCAGAAGAACTACTGCGGACACTGAGTGGCAGTGGTGTTTAGCGGCTGAGTGCGAGTTCGCGGGCACGATTAATTCTCAGTCGTGATAGCGCATTTTGATGGAAGCGAAATGCAAAAGCGCCTATGTACCACGGATGCGAGAGAAACCCGGGTGGTTTGAACTACTCGGTAGTCCCTAACTAGAGCGAGCTTCATAACCCTGATGCAGATTTAATACCTGGCTCATTTGCAAATGGCAGTGAAACGCGGCGTCATTTTTTTGCCATTTGCATCGCACCCGCAGATATTCTGACATTCTGCTGCTATCATAAATGTGGCTCTATGTAATATACGGACCGAGACGTATATTAAGTTGGTCCATGGCGGAAACAGTCACACATCGGTTCGAGCCCAGACTGCATGTATAGCCCCTCTTCCAAGCAGCTGACCCCGCAGTAAATTGAACACTGGCTTGGGGAAGCTTGAACACATGCAGGAAACTAGTGAGTTTCTGATGTCAACACGATAGGGGTCCAGTAAATCCTATGAACAAAGTAGATGCTCTGCAACTGCGCTGCTGCTGGCCCTCTGGGTTCACATCGTCTTTGAAACTACACACGCCTGTAATCAGTCTCTTTCTATCATTCCCTGAAGCTTTTCGCTAAGCGCACACTTGAAAATTTTGTGCAACCTTATTAGGAAAGGCACTTTCTACAACTACAAGGGGCTCTACTCGGATCTTGCCGTCATCCTTGCGAAACCATAGAAGGTCGCAAACGGAACAGATCAATCGAAGTGGTTCGTTTCGGAAACACTGCTCGAAGAAGGGATTTGCGGGAAATTAAGAGCTAGTTGTGTTCCTCGTTGAAGCTGCCGAGGCCTTTTTGAGTTTTCACGTGGCGCTTTTTGCGCGTCCATCGGTAGAGTGAGACGCTGGGTGGCTCTCAGTGCGAGCGCTGTGCTGATGCTTGATTGCTGCCAGAAGGTCGCGAACCCTTCCTCTCGGCGTCACTGTTGATTTTCGGCAGACCACCACGAGCACACTGCATATCTTTTTCTGTTTATGAAATCTCGTTAAGTCACCACCCCCTGATTTACCACTTCTGAAGAGACTGAGCGGCGTAATCGAGGAACGTGATGCTAAACTATGTAACCTGGAGAGAGGAATACAAAGACGAAGAGAGGTTTAGAAAAGAGCGCAAACTCCCGGCGAAGACATGGTCTCAACGGCTTCGGGCAGACGCCCTTAAACTTTGAGCCAGAGCGAGTTGAGTGACTGTTAATGTATCTATAGACAGAGCATGGTAATGTTTCGTTCAATTCCTCCGAATTCCCTCGTTCAGAGTTCCAAGCGAATTGTGATGTTTGGATGATCGTCTCATTCCCAGGAATATGTTCGTATGCTTCCACAAGAAACAGAAACTAACATTTTAATGTATGTGCAGTATGCTTCAGGTGCAGTGCAGTTGTAACAAAAAATCCATTGGAACGAATGAATACCTCCCGTACGTCGCCAACATGCTGGGACAGCAACGGTGAACAATAAATTTTCTAAATGCAGGAGATTCTGCGCAATCCTCCATCAAAACCATCGTTGTGCCGGATTTACAACTAAACGGCACTAGGGAGCGGTACCAATTAAGGAGACGCCTGACACTGCATGGGCGACCAAGCACGATTGCGTCCTTCGCTCGTCCTTTCTAGATTCCGGATGTGAAGAGCACCGCTGCCGGACAGTGTTCTGACCTGTGAACCACTTATCTTAGTGACCTAGCCGATGGATATTGACATCAGCCGCGCATGATATGGAGCAAAGGTAATCGAATATTCACTTTTGTCAGGTTCAGAGCGCCTGTACATACGCTATTGTGTAAACAGAACATTTGTATACTGTACCTCTCTCCACACTACCCTTTCTGTCTGTCCCCTCACTTCTTTAATTTAATTTCTCCAGTCTGCCTGCTATCCCTTTATTTCCGCTGCCCTAGATCAGCTGTTTCCCGTAGCGATGGCAGTTGCCGGGGCTAGCAAAAATCTTTTTCTTCCTTTTTAATATAATTTTAAATAAACCACTACTACTACTACTAGGTTCAGAGAGGGACCTGCGGAGTTCAGGCAGGATTGACGACGCTTTAAACGGGATAAAAATTTTACTTCTACAGTTCAAGACAAGCAGCATGCGGGCAGGCAGGCAAGCACAGCGCACAGTGAACAAACAAGCTTGTAAGTCGTATGTAATCATGCGGCAGGTTATTCTACCTTGATTTAACGTAAGCGGGAGCATGACTCCTTATTGGGCTTTTACGTGATTGCTCTCTTAACAATCTCGAAGAGTCAAAGTTGCGAAGCGGCAGATGCTAAGCTCAAATTGCAATAATCAAAATGTAATTAGAATTCTGAAAATGACAAATTTGCAGAGTACTTTTTAAACAGTGAACAGATAATTTTTATTCCTGTAAAGCTTCAAATATAGCCGAGTGCCCGGAAAAAGGGTCTAGATAATCTTCATTCAATAGACTTTTTTCCCCTTCTTCACTTTTTTTTTTTATGTCTACATCATATCTGCTTTCTTTTCTGTGTGGACCAGCGTAGCCCTGCTGCGCCAGTTAACATTTTTTTTCTCTCGCCTTTCACATTTTTTTGTCAAGCACCCGTCACCTGCCCATTGATCCTTGTCCAGTCTCTCATGGTAGTATGCGCCATAGAGTATGCGGTAAGAAAGATGAGTCGCACTTAGCGCTGAGTGGTGTCCTTTGTGTCAGTTCGGAAGAAGCTCAGCGATTTACGCCAAATGTTTTACCGCTAGACGAAAGGTGCATGACACATACCTACCCGAACTATATTGTGAGCTGGTATTATCAACCCGAAGCTTGTACCATGCGTCAAAATACCGGCGGGACAAATAAATACCGCTCATACTGTCCAAACCTCGCCACCCACAATTGCAGCAAGCCTTTCCAATTGAACTCCAGGCGGCGCTCGCTACATTTATCGTTTTTAGCTATTTCCTGTTCTGAGCCCTGTAAATGCGCAACAGCTTGTAATCTTTGCGCATAACGCGGTACATTCATTGCGAATGTGCACTTCGGGCTCTCATTTGAATGATTTGAGTGGTCCTGGGTCCATCTGGCTACAATATTTCCGACTCAGAGATATCCGAAAATTCATGGTACTGACACAGAACAGAGGGGGTACGCCTCTCTGTGCAGGCATGGCTTGCTAGCTGTCCGCTCGGTCATGATGCGAATGGCAGAGTGTTCGTAGCTTCAGCGAAAAGCCGGAAACCAGGCGGCGAGCGGCACAATGCGCTAATGCGAGCCTGTTGTAATTCGAAATGTGCTACACCTAGAATTCCGGGTTTCGTCAATTTCGAAGCGGCTGCACTGTGGGGACGTAATGGAAAAAGGAGCAGCCGCTGGATGGTACAAGTGGGCTCCGCTCCGCTTTCCAGAATGGTCCGTGTCCGGGCACGCGTGGTGTCACGTTACTCTTTGTGTGATAAACGGCGCACGTCGGAACGCTCTTTACGCAAGACTGCTGATGACCGAGCTAAGGTTTACGACTGCGCTTGGCCGTGCTTTGTGCGTACGCAAAAGAAAACGAAAATACCAGAGGTCGAATTCACCCTACAAAGGAGATAGCGCGCTCTAAACAGAATGGTTACGAAGCATGAATTCCTCAAATTACCATCACGCTCTTTGATTACTATCAAAGTGCTCCACCAGCCCGAAACGTTAGTTCGCCCGACAGTAGTAAACATGCTCAATAACACAAGCCAACTGAGGCTAAATTCTTGAATATAATTAAGAGAGTATGAACCAATGGGACTTTACCGCGAGGATGCATAAGAAACTGCTTTTTCTTTCTTTGCATGCATCAAACGTGGGCAAAACACCATTTTCGCACAGACGAATATTTGTGAGCAGAATTTTAGCAGCCATTTTGCATACACAATGCCGGGCAAGTCTAATAGAAGAGGTCAGCGGTGCACTCTGACAAGCGATACAGCCTTCTGCCGGGTCTCGCCCAAATAAGGTGAAAATCTGGGAGTGATTACATGAAAAGCAAAAAAAAATGTTTTCTCAATGCTTTTTTGCTGCACTGATAACGGCTTGGGGCCCCGTTTTTGCCACGACAGACTAAAATGTTGACTAGTAAGAAAAAAAAGTTATCTTAAGTGGAATATGAATTTACTGCCTGGAAGAACTGCAGATACCTCGCACAAAATATCTGGCTACGATACGTGCACGGAAAGGGTCAATTAGAACTTCACGCTTGGCCGGTTGATTCTCGTTTTGCATCGAAACTTCGACCACCGGCTTCCAGAAGGAAGCGCTACAATCCCCAAAGTCTTAACATAACACTTATATGGCTTTACGGAGTTTAACGACACAAAGCGACTCAGGCTATGTCGGACGCCGTAGTGGAGGGCCCCGGATAATTTCGGCTACCTGGGGTTATTTGACGTGCACTGACATCGCACAGTACACGGGCCTCCAGCATTTCGCGTCCATCGAAATGCGACCGCAGCGGCCGGGATCGAACCCGCGTATTTCGGTTCCGCAGCCGAGCGCCATAATCACTCAGCCACCGCGGCAGCTTCATTACACATTGATTTATTCATCGCCGATACTCGAGACGTCCAGTGGCCAATACCTTAGAAGAATGAAGCGCAGAAAAATGCCACAAGAAAACCAAATATTCAAAAAGAAATAAGGAGGGAAATGCAGCGACAGTGGGGAGGCAGGAAAGTGCATTTAAAAATAATCAATAATCCCGCGTATGAGGCAGTTTTCCAGCGAGGGAATTGCTCCAGGACACTTAGAACTGTGCGGTAGGATAGTTATTTTTAACCTTTGGTATAGTTTTGGTTCTTGTAAATATAGGTTAAATTTCGCGCCTGTGTTCAGCCTGACAGAAAATGAAAGATGGTGAAATTTAGTCAAAAGCAATTGATGAATCGAAGTGACACAGCGATTGAGAGAAACGAAAGCCTTGCAGCTTTCTATGCATGTTAAAATCTAACAGATCGAGTGAGCACTTCAACGCCGACATGATCTGTTGACGCGAGTATGGCTGCAAGATAACTGTCATGACCTTCTCTGTACAGATTCGTCGCATTTAGTTAATATGCGGGCGTCATATAATCCATGCATATCCCAAAGTAAGGTTTCAGTCAAAGGAGCGTTTGATTTTAGTCAGAGGTTAGGTTTAAGAAAGCAGTCTCTGAAGACACAAATGTTTTTGCAGCCGTTGTTACCAGTGTGCCCAATATGTGCGGCCCACGTTGGATTGGCAACGATGAAAATCGTGTCAGTCGATTACTCTTTCGAATAATAGCGTCTTACAAGCACGTTTATGCCAAAATTTATGCAGGTTATGCAGAAGAAGGTTGTTTAGGTTTAGTTTTGCGATCATATACAAAGCTTATATTGGGCTCAATAATAGTTTAACAATCCGCCTCGGAGGCTCAGTGGTTATGGCGCTCAGCTGCTGAACCGAAAGACGCAGGTTCGATCCCGGCCGCGGCGGTCGCATTTCGATGGAGGCGAAATGGTAGGGGCCCGTGCACTGTGCGATGTCAGTGCACGTTAAAGAACCCCATGTGGTCGAAATTATCCAGAGCCCTTCACGACGGCGTCTCTCATAGCCTGAGTCGCTTTGGGACGTTAAATCCCATAAGCCTTAAGCCATTAAATTTTTAACAGTTGTGAGTGAAATCAGGCAATGACTGATAGGGTGAGAGTAATCACCAAATGCTAATGCCGGAGCAACATACGCGCGCTCTTAATCGCCAGGAGTATGTCCGGAATCAAGACAGTATTGAAAAATTCAAGCGCTGTAAAAGAGATGGCAAACTGTAAGCGGAATTTAGTAGCGTAAAATTGATGCCATATGATCCCGTAGTGGAAATCGGTTATTCACTAACACTGCCCCATTTGCTGTCGTTTGTAAACATGAGGCAGAAACGTTCGTTGAATTAATCGGCGCTAAAATGCAGAACCATGCAACCGTGCCCATTTATACGGCAGTATATCCTTTTGGGTTAGCGAGATGGATAAACATTTTATGGCCTATTTTTAGCAGGTAAAGAAGCGCACAAATGAATACAAGGTCATTAGCTTCCTGTATCATTCGGGGAGATTCAAGCACCATTTTTTTTTAAATTACCAGCAGCACTGCTTCACTCAGCGTTCCTGTCGGCTCCTTTATTTTAAACATTCCTTTATTTTCGCGTTAGACCAAATAGCCCTTGAACATTAAATTTTGAAAGGCGAAGTGTTAAGTTTCCTTAAGCTGGTTACGAAAATACACTCAATTTTCAATAGTTGTCCTATAACAGAATTCGACTCGAAGTGTGGGTGCAAATTGTCGCCGCGTGTTTCAAGCTTCTTTTTTTTTTGACAGCCTGCCTTTCTGTAGTCAGTTAGGTGTGGGCGTTATTTATTGATTTTCTTAGAAAGAGAGAGAGGTCCAGTGCAGTGTATCCATCTATAATCACCTATTTTGCTGAAAACTGGGCCTTTTGCGCAAAAACGCTCATTAATTAGAAGCCAGTCTGAAGCAAGGACACCTCGATTTTGTTGATTAAGAAATTGGCTCATGTGAAATGGCCTCAACCGTTGGGGTAAACAAGAACGCCCTGTTTAGCAGGAACAGACATTTCTGTCATTTAACAAAGGGATAAATACAATCACCTCATGTAGGAGAAAAAGATCGCGGGAAGCTATGAGAAATTAAGTAGAGAGAATCATTCAAGAAATCAAGAAATTTGAGAATCAGGAGTATCATGTGGACTATATCCCCGATGGATGGATGGATGGAAAGATGTTAGGAGCGATGTTTGAAATGAGGTGGTGGCAAGTGCCACCACGCTTGGTATTTCTCTTTCTTTGTATTTCTCTAACCAATTTGTCAAATTTAATGGTATTGTAAATAAATTTGACATTGCCTTTATGTAACTTATCCCTTTTACGTTTGACCAGTTTGTAATCCTAAACTTGCAGCCTTAATTACGCCCCCGCCCTGCTTTTGAGCTACCAGTCTTCTAATCGATTTTTGCTAACGTCTACCGCAGATTCATTCCCATTGTCTTTGTTATCTCTAAACGTTTCCTAGGGCCTCAGTGAGTGTGACTGTAGCTGTATCGACATTTGGATGGACACCGGCACATTCTAGTAAAAAATATTCTGTATATGTTTCTACTTATTTACAACGCACTGCATATATGTCATCTGCTTGGTTAAATTTCTTTTGCAGCTTTGCCTTCTAAGACACCATCATCTCGCTTCAAATCTATTGTAGGGCGCAGCCTCTTGAGTTACCACAGATCGATTCCGTCTTGATTTTCCTTTTCTACTTCCTGTACAGGTCTAGAGTCCGCTTGGCCTCCAGTTCTTAGCCTCTGAGTTTTGGATCTGTCGTTTAAAGTTCTTTATTTTCCGTCCTGGTTTCCTGCATACTTACTGGTGAGTTTTCTAGACCTATTCTGCCACTCGGTAGTAAGCGCTGTTTCTGTATAAGTATTTAAATATCTTAGTAACCCACCTGCTATCGTCCAGTTTCCTATGGCGTTCTTCACATAATATTTTACTTGAGTTTCCCGTGCTCCGAACGATGCCCATCCCAAGTCCTCCTGTACTTTTGGTGGTTTTGCCGTGGGCCCCTAGTGCTAATCTTCTAACAGCTCTCTGATGTGCTTCTAATATCGGCTGAACTTCTGCCCTTAAAGGGACACTGAGGAGAAATTGAAGTTGGCTTGTATCGATAGAATAGCAGCTCCTGATCACAAAAACGTCACTCTTACTGAAAACAAAGCTCTTGTAATGTAGAAAATAGCAAGAACCAAAATACAGGTGTCGCCGCCACAGGCCAATCTCGCAAGTACAAGCGCGATGACTTCCTAGGACAAGAGGCGCCACCTTGGAGGAATTTTCCTTACTTCATGGAAGCCACGAATCTCTGAGGCTAGCAAAGGAAGGTTGCGCACCGCACCGCTAGCCGTCAGAAATCACGGAATCTGCGTTTACGTCACGTATCACGTCACTCCGTTCTGTGACGTCCTAAGAGTTCTCCGTGTCGTCATAAGAGTTCTCGAGTTTGAATCAGAGCGGCGCGAAAAACTTACTCAACTTTGAATCCAAATTTCTTTGAAATAAATGCATCTTTCGCGCCCGGACAAGCGGCAACAAAGCCATGAAATGCCGAAATATCAGATTTTGCTAACAAAAAAAATGATAGAGTTCTCCTCAGTTGTCCCTTTAAGCACGGAGCCGCATTCCAGAAAGTAAGCCCTGGCACCATTATTCCTATACAAACACCTGTCAGTATTTTATACCTGTTGTACCGCCATTATGCTCTATGCTTTATTATTGCGGCATCTCTTTGCCCTTTCCCGCTAGCAGTTTTTTCGTGCTTTTCAATGTATGTCTGTCCTCCGTTTACCTATACCCGTAGATGTCTATATTCGCTACCCTGTATATCTCATGTCATTGTACTGTTAGCACCTAATCTGTGGAATTGTTAAATATCATACCATCAAACCTGACTTAATGACACTAGAAGTGAAGCCCGGAACGTCGCCTTCTTCTTCGCAAGAATTAACCGGAGTCTGTAAATCTTCCTGGCTACCAGATAATAGTACCTTGTCGTCTGCATGCATTAAACCAGGAAGCCACTGCTCAACGACCACTCCGCCTATAATTTGTACGAGAGATTATAAGCTAAATTACTTTCATGTAACCTTCTTTTGATATTTATCGTGCAAATCATGAAAAGCATTGGTGAAAGAGGACAACTCTGCCTTAGCCCTTTGTGTGTCTTGATTGTTGTTGCCCTTCTAATCCCTTCCTAAGCAATTCAAACTTTATTATCTGAGCATATTTCTGTTAGTAATTATGTTATCTCATGACCGATACCTTCACCTTTTAGTATGCTCCACAGGAACTCCTATTTATGTTGTAGTGATTTCCGCTTATGTTCAGGAAAGCTGAATACAGAGGCCTGTTTTCGCCGGCACATTTAAAGTTATTCGTAATTTTTTTGTTAAAATATATCTTAGGATAGCTGTACATGGATAATCGCATGCTTGCGAGATAAAAGAACCGTTAAGTGCCGCTGCGTTCGTTTTATGAGGCCAGCAATACAGTGAGAGCATGGGAAAAGGAAGTCTCCACGCGGTAGTGGATCGCTCGCAGGACCATGACTGCGTGGTTCTTATCAGGCACCCAGCCTCTATTTCCGAAAAGATGATTCGACTGAACAAGGAGGACCTATTTAAATACGAGGAGCTGTTTGTTAACAAACGTTGCTGAGCACGCACGACTAGCGGGAATATTTCAAGCTCCAAGAGTATTGTGCATGGCCGGATCTGCAACTGCAGGCCTTGTTACAGCATGCGTATTAGTGATATGGTATACACTCCTAGCCACGAAGAGAGAGGAGGTGGTACAACGATTGCATTCGAACACGATTTCATTCTGATTTTTTTTTGCACTTCCCTATTGTCCCACATGCCCTCGCTGTCATAAGCATCAGTCAAACAGACCGGCGGAAAGCAAGAATCGAACAGAATCGGCCGAAAAGAATTATGTGACAGCAGTCTCACATTAATTACATCCGTTTCATTCACTGCCTTCGAAGAAACTAAGAACAGAAAGTGGACTAAAATTACTCGGAAAAAATAATCCGCGGAATGATGATGAACACTGAAACAACCTCACCTTTCATGATTCCCATCTTGTTTGTTTGTTTATAGTATCCCAAAACACTTAGCTCAAAATAAAAAAAGAAGGATAACGAACGAAAACAGAACGCCCGTAGGTGCAACTCGCCGGCAAAAATTTCAGTGCCACTGCTCTTTTTCTGCCCTAAAAGCTGAGCACATTTCGCTTCCGCGCCAAAGACGCAACGTCTACTTGATGATGCCTCTCAGCACAAGCTCCACCGTTCAAAGAAACAGGGCTACAAAAACTCATTGAGTGTTGCGATTGATGCGTTAATGCCCTGGAAACGCCACAGATGTGGTTTTGTTTTTTTGGGAAATAAATATAGAAAAGGCATTTTTTTATTTGATAATAATACGTCTAAACTTATTTCTTGGGCACTCCCTGCGATACAGCGTAATGTCATTACACTGGACTGGCGCTAAATTACAAGGTATGGTGACAACATTTTAACACAGCCAATTCTTAGGAGTCATTACGAACCTGTACGTTGATTGGCTTTGAAAAGCAGTTTAACCGTACGTGACCAGGAGCGACCGCTGGTACCGCCTTTCTGCCCAATGACCTTGCTTGGAGGCCACTGAAAGTGACCACATGCGAAAAGAGGCAGGGGCTTCGTGTGCCATCCCATGGGCTCACATCGCATGTCAAGTTCGGTCAGGATGCTGGCAGTCGTGATTATGGGTAAAGGATGGTGCCCTTTTCGTCACTTTCATGATGATCTGTCGACCGTAGCGCTTCTACCTCTCAAAACTTCAGCAGGCGCGTTTTTTGTCTATTTATATATTTCTATTTTTCTTCGTTGGCATTGTGCGCGAGACTAGGCAGAGTGCTTAAGATCAAAAAAGCCATACTGAGAGCTACTTGACGAAAGGAGGCAAAATGTGGCGCAGAAAGGGCGAAACTTTGTCAAAGCCCGGGATGAAAGCAGCGCAGTATATCAAATACGCGCACATAAAAAAAGTAAAAAAACGGAGTTTTTAGCTTTCCAGTGGCCGTTAGTTATTATAGCGGTCCGCAAGCGGATGGCTTCAAATTTTCCCATTAACAAAATAAAACACCGCAGTGGGCCCCACCTTGGCGAGCACCCGGCGCGCACTCCGCCATTCATTGCCATCTTTCTTATTCTCTTTTATTGCTGGCCTCTCTGCGTTGGCATTGTGAAAGTTTTGGAGCCTTTTCTGGGCATGGGCCGCCAAACGTCCGCACCATCTGATGGCCGCACAAAGCCACCGGGTGGCGCGCTCAATCGAAGAAGCGAGCGGGTTCCCCCGAGAAGGCGTGCCCGGCCGGCACGCGTGGCCCTCGTGGGGGGCAGCAAGAGAGAGAAAAGGCCGCTCTTGTGAAATGTGCCCGCCCCGCCGCGGCCCCTCTTCATTTGGACGGGGCGCAGACTTGTTGGCAGTCTCCATCGGCGGGGCCCGATCATCCTCTTCCAAATAAACGGCGATTTGTCACGGCGCGGGGCCATGAAGCCCGCTGCCTGGGGCACCGTGTCACAAACGGTGCAACACCTGACGCAAATGGATCAAAGCGCCGGCGCCGGGTCGGCCGCTTGGCGGCTCGAATCGGCAGCCGCGGTGTCGGGCCCTAATGGGCAGCCGGCCCCATTGTACCCGCCGGCCGAACACCGGAGGGGCGGGCGCCGAGGCCCGGCTGCCGGTGATTTTAATTATGGCAAATGGATGGAAAGGCTCCCCCCGCCGCTCCCTGGCGCGGACGTCTTGCGAGCCAGAAGTCTCGAGTAGACGCGCGCCGTGAGCGATGTGCGCTTTCCAGCTCGCTCATTGTTTGGCCGGGCTGCGACACCAACAGGCCGGGCACGTGCGGGGGCCTCCGTGGGTGCGCATCAGGCGGCCCATTTATTGGACCCCAAGATGCCACGCTTGGACCGCGCAGGCCTGCCTGCCGGAAAGACCCCCGAGAGTGATAGACGGAAGGGCCCGGGGAGAGCTACTAATCAGATGCTTCGAAAGAGGTGGCAGCGGTACCTTGGCGGCAGCGTCACCTTGCCGGTGTCTCTGCCATTGCACGCTAAAGGAAGGAGAGATGGAGACCATTACTGGAAAGAGAGGAACGGGTGGCAAAATTGGCTCTGCAGGAGGAGGCGCTGGCCGCCTCACGGGCACTGAGAGACAGACATGGCGGTGAATACGAGGAAACGGCACCAGAAGAAGGACGGCTCGAGCATGGCGAGTGTGTTAAAAACTTCCCCAGCGTTCTGTTTTGGAAAAAAAAGAAACAGCAGGCTCGGGCACCATAGCTCTCATTAGGAAAAGAGGTCGGCTGCAGTAGGTGTCCGGATTCGGACCAAATATAACTGACACGTGTGAGGCACACATGTAGGTTGCCGTTGCGTTCAGTGAAGGAGAAAGAGGAATGGGCGAGCGTAATTCGGAAAGGGCATACTCTTATCCGAGACACCCCTGTTGTCCTCATGCGCGTCAGCATCATCTGGAGCGTTCCAGCGGTTTACTGCGAAGTAAAGTACGTTTGGCCGCTCAAGCACCGATTTTGGTAAAGAGAGCCGGGTACAAACTCTCATTTCTATTTTCCATCAGAATAGGCGGCTTAGTAAGGAACACGATGTGACCAGGAGGATCATGCAGCTTCGAATCCAGCACCTGTTGTAGTTGATACAGGCATACAGTACAGTTCAGAAGGGCAATAGAGTGCCATGTTTAAAAAGCCTAAAATTTGGTTACCTCACATTACTAACGAACTACGAGATTCCAAGTTAGTCACCAGGCAGTCTCTATAAATAAGTTAGAAATTTGAAGAAATAATGTCGGTGGCAAAACGTCAGTACACTCATTCCTGTTTACCTTTTTAAAGACTTATTTTTTCCTACAAATGAAAAAAAAAAGAAGACCTTGAACGAGGGTGCTAACAAGTGTGCCAAAAACGCTTGCTCTGTTATACCACGTCGCATAACAACATCCTCAACACCAAGGCGCCCTTTTTGTGTCACGACCTCGACGCTGTTGACGTGGGCAGACGCAACAGCAACAGCAAGTAATGGCACTCTCCTAAAGCCCAAAGAATGGCAATGAAGTTTTTGTGTGTACTTCGTCGGAGCGTTCGGAGTCCAGGCGGAGCCCTCCCGGAATGTCCCTCGAATTGCACCGCGGCGTCCGAAGTGATCAGGGCACGGCCGCTCTTCTTGGGCTGCGTGGCGCATGCATAAAGGACAGGTCGCGGCAGCGAGCGCACAGTGCGCGCAGCAGCGGCGTCGAAAGGCGATTCTCGAGGAATCCCATTTCGGCGACATCGAGTCACCACTGTCGCCGCAGCGGCCTCCGCTGCTGCAAGGGGGCGCAGGAGGGCGGCGGGGTGGCTCACTTGATGCTCGAGCGGCGTTCGGCGGTGGCAGCCGAAAGAGAAGCGGCCGGCGTCAGCAGCAGCAACACCTCCCCGCGTGCAGACACCAGCAAGGAAGGAAGCGCCGCGTTGTTTTCCGATTCCCTCTCGGCGCGCCAACTTCCACTTCTTCCGGCTCCGCGGGCTGCGCCCGGACCCGCTCCGCGGGAACTTATTTCCGGCACCAGCGTTACCTCGCAGGGTAAACACACTTTCTGTGAGCCGACAGGGGATCGCATTATTGTGTCGTGTTTACTTAGGTGGGACAAAAAGTTTCGGGTCTTTGTCAAACTGCCATCCGATATTCGATGAGTCTAACAGAAAGCGCGATCTAAAAACTCCCCCCCCGCTTTGTTACCCATTTACGTGACTGTTTCGTTCTCTCTTGTTTGCCCTTTTCGTATCTTCGGGGCGCTCAACCGAAAGCACGCCGTTCAACTGGAATTGAGAGTAAAAAAAATAAGTAAACTATGCGTACAGGCAACAAAGAGCATGCGGAAAGAAAAGAGAGTGAATGACAAAAACGAGCTCAGCTGCATAGAGATAAAAGAAATCAGGCTTTTCCATGAATGGCCACTTTAACACGCTTGTAAGGGGAACAGAAGAAAGTGAGAACAAAGGGAGGAGTTTCGGCGGGAATTTCGCCTCCTGACGCAGCAAATGTCACTGTCAGTGCCCTCTTCGCGAAGCGGCACGGACTCAATGCCTCCTCCCGAAGACGGGTCCCCGCGGGCAACCGGCCGAGTCAAGACCGCCTGCAGGGAGCACAAAAAGGGGATGCTATCTGTTGCGCATTCACTGTCCGTGTGATGCCTTACATGTGTCTTACATTTTCTAAGTCCCGAAAACAGATGGAATGCAGAAAAATAAACAGAGAGAAAAGCGTCCCAAATCCGCTGTGCTGTTGTTTTTGTCCATGACTGGAAGGTGCTTACGCGAGGTACAATCAGTTGACGCTTCGCGAGTTCAGAGAGTGGGCAGTTTTTTTTTTCTTTGGTTCCAGAATACACGACTTCTTGTTATTGCAAACTGGCTTTTCAGGCCCAAAACTGGTTTTTAAGGCCCTGCACTGAAAATGCGCAAAGTTTTCTGGAGCGCAACAATAATTAATGGGGCTAATGGACAAAGTGCAGATCAGGGCTGTTATTAGATCAATGCTATAGGCCTTTGCCCCACATCGGCGTATGGTCCCGAAGCTGCCCACGGGCTATGAGAAGCGCCGAGGTGTAACACTCAGGATTAATTTAGTCCAGTCGGGTTCCTTTAACCTGCTCTTACACCGCACTGCGCGTGAGCCTTTTGCATTTCGCCTCTATCGAAATACGGACCGAGATTCGGGCCGTGTCCATGGACTCAGCAGACGAGCGCCGCAGCCACAGAGGCATTGTGGCGGGTCTACAGCGGGCGTTTATCGGGGCTGATTATTTCGATGCGATGGTGATAATATTACGCGGGGGGAGACTGCTACGTGTATTACTTACTCTCAAAGGTGAACGATAATTTAAGTTAGCCGCCGTGGTGGCCTAGTGGTTATGGTGCTCGGCTGCTGACCCGAAAGACCCGGGTACTATCCTGGTCGCGGCAATAGCATTTCGATGGAGGCGAAATGATAGAGGCCCGTGTGCTTTGTGACGTCAGTGCAAGTTAAAAAACCCCAGGTGGTAGAAATTATCCGGTGCCTCTACAACGGCATCCCTCATAGCCTGAGTGGCTTTGGGACCTTAAACCTCCATAACACCAAAACTAATAATCTAAGTTGTCGGTGTTGGCAACAAAAGGCCCGTGTGCTTTGTGACGTCAGTGCAAGTTAAAGAACCCCAGGTGGTAGAAATTATCCGGTCCCTCTACAACGGCATCCCTCATAGCCTGAGTGGCTTTGGGACCTTAAACCTCCATAACACCAAAACTAATAATCTAAGTTGTCGGTGTTGGCAACAAAAGTGGCAACATTGTTTCGTAGCTGAATGAACATTTCGTGCAAAAAGATCTATGATTATTTACGATTCTCGTCATCAAGAAAGTTCTTTCCAGAGTAGGACAAAGGCCCAATGTCGCCACCAGTGACAGCGGTCCTCTATGCCTTGAGCTAACATCCGTTACGTTATTCCATTAGCAGGATACGATGTTGGGCGGGTTGGTTCATAGCGATAGAAGGAATGGTTGCGCAAATGGGACGTTCACAAGAGGAGGCAAGACGGGATAGGCGCAAACTAACAATTCATGGTTATTGGAGGAGCAGACAGATAGACATGTCCTTGTCAACACAGGCGCGCAGAAGGGTGTCAAAACCAGAATCAGAAAAAAAAAAGGGTTTGCGTCAGGGTGTCTTCCAGGAAACGTACTTCACTGTTATAATGCCTGATTGACGTGTCACAGATACATTCCTTTGGTTGATTCTTGATAAAGTACGCTTTGAGCAGTTCTCGCGATTTTCCCTTATTCCATATCCGTATAATCTTCACTTGCTCTTGCAGAGACTCGCATGTGTGTGCTAGGCAATGCTCAAGTACTAGTGACGCTCTTCATGTTTTTCAGTTCAACTCTCATGCTCACGAATTTACCTCTCATGCTCAGACTTCGCCACATGCCAGGAGAATCTGATATACTACATCAACTTTTCAGTCCATGTAGGGGTTCTGTACTTCACGCCAGTCATGTTGGTTCTGTTTGGTGGTGTGTCTTCCAATACGGGCATACAGGTGACTCAGCTTACAGTGCGCTGGGAAAACCGACAGGACACCGCGCTTGCTTCCTACTTGTCCTGTGGACATAAAGAATTACTACTGCCATGTAAGTTTTTGTTAGCTTTATCAGTGTTTACTTTACAAGGCACCTTCTTTTCCATTGTTTCAACAGCCTCCAGCACAAACACACCAGGAAATCCAGCGTCCTTAAAACCTCAAATCTGCAAATCGAAGCTGGCATCTATTGCATGTATCCGTGATTTTTTCTGGAACATTCTCAATACTGTGTTTAGCAATTGCCCTTTTGGTGGTTCTAGATTTAGCGTAATCGCAGGGTAACAGTCGCTTTCCTGTACAGGTGCGCAAGCACCAACAAATATGCTCATGACAGGACATGAACGTAAAGGGTTGCAGACACAAAATATCGAACACAAAAAAAACGTTATGACTTTGTTTAACGGGCGTAAGGAGATGCGTTCTGGCAAGGTTAAGTCGCTGGCGTTGATTGAAACATAATTTAATCTGACTTTGAATGTTGTCCATGGAGCCACTCGTCATTTTCCCCCACATGAAGTGACGTCAAGACGTGCTTGCCCAAAATGTCGTGACGTAACCAAACACAGTGGTTGTTCACAGCAACAACCAGTGCTTTCCGGCGACGCCGACGTCATTAGGAATGTAGTAGTGCAGGTTGGCCGGTCGACTGTGACGTCTAGGTGCACTTAAGCACTAGTTCCGAACGACACGCAAACTGCAGGTACAAAATCGCTTGTCATTTATTATTAACGCTGCGCACTGGTCTTTTGAGCTCATTTTCATAATTACCAGGCCAATAAGCCTATTTTGAGGAAAAAAAAGAAAACGGAAACCAAAAAACTTTGTATCTGATCCGCTGTAAGGTCCAGGAACTGCAGAATGCTATTGAGAGGGCGCTCATGAGTAAAGGCTAAACCAAGGCGTTACGCTCAATGCAATTTAAAATTTCAGCAGCATGACATTTTCACACTTGAAAGCACTCGGTTTCCTCAACAGTCCAAGAAAATCATCAGTGCCTCTCATAGGCACCGACTGCGGGGTACTGGAGGGCTCGAGCACCCCCCCCCCCCCCCCCTCCCCGAAATCTTTCCGGGGGGCTGTGTCTACCCCCCCCCCCCCCCAACACACACACACCTTGGGTATTGAGCGATGGTGTCAGGGAGCAGTATGTCTTCCTTTGTATGGCTTTGGACAAATCGACTAAAGCAGTATACAGTTGCCTAAAAGTAGGAAGAACAGCACAGCCTTAAGCACAGCCTTAACCTGCCGCGGGTACATAGACTTGTTTCCCACAAACAAAGAAGGATGACAACGCTATGAGTTTTAGATCCAGTTCACCATCATTTGGGATCCGACTCGACTGGCAATGGGAGCTATCCGAACGTTTCCTGTTGCAAGTCTCTATGCGGAATCAAATGAATGGCGACTTGATAAGCGCAGGTTTTTCTTCAGTGCACAGTCTTTTCTAAAATTTCTAACCGCACCCAAATGTCAAATAATGTCTTGACCTGAAACATTAACTACGAACGTATCCTTAAAAATAAGCCGTCTGTATCTCCCCCTTTTGCTTTTAATAGAAAAAACGCCTCACTACACCAGTCTTGCCGTCTTTTCCTCGGTTCTTGAAAATCGGCAAAAGCCGTTGGACGAGGTGGCCGAGTGGTTAAGGTGATGGACTGCTAATTCATTGGGCTCTGCCCGCGTGGGTTCGAATCCCATCCTCGTCGCGATTTCTTTTTCTTTCATTTAATTTAATTGACGGGAGCCGCGGACACTTCTTGTACACGCTTCCTGCGGACAGGTCTTGCGCACACTGATGAGGCAAGGAAGGCTTTCGCCTTAAATGTTCTGCGAGGTGATCTTGTGCCGTCTGCGAATTCGCCATAAGCATCTAACCCCCAGCCACCTCTTAAGAAAGGAGGACCCGCCGGTCTGTGAAGACTGCTCGGAGAGCATAACTTTGGTACATACTTTGTAAGTTTTTTTCAAAATTTCATAAGCAGCGTCGCACTTACTTCACCATATGTGCCAATGAGCGCATATCATTCCACATGGTGCTTGTACTCGGCGCCCAGCGTCTTGTTTCATACACAAATATTTTCAATTTCTTGAAAAGTATACACGTCTTGAGCCACGTTAAACTGCTAGTTTTTACCGAACAGATTTTTGACTACATGCTCTTAATGTATCATATTTAGCCTCAATCACTTCACTCTCGGCACAGTATGTCCTTCGTTGCTGATGTGCCGCAAAACTCCAAATTCATTATATAGGCAACCTGCAATGTCCAGGCCAATAATGACCAGCTCACAGCAACTGAGCTCAAATTTCTCCTTGCCATATATAATCGGCATTCAATTCCCTGTGCTGCCGCGCTTCATCAGTGCAACCTTTGCTCTTTGACTCCTGTTTCTGTCTGTTTTTTGTCGAGTTTGGTTGTTAGTTTGCGTTTCTGAAAGATGCAGAGTTTATATTCTGTGTTTAATTTTGAATTGTTAGCTTTTGGTGGAAATATTTGTGCTGCCCAGTGTTTCTTAGACACGAAGAGTTTGAAATCTCATTTTAATTTTTGGGTATTTAGCCTATTGCAAAAATGTTTCTGGTTTTTACAAAGTGGTTTTTACAAGCAAAGAGTTTGTAATGAGCTTGTAATATTTTAATTGTTAGCTTGTTGTGAAAATGTTTGTCTTGCCCAGTGTTTTCTCTCACTTCGAATAAGGGCGTTATGAATGTCTACCAACAGTTGATGTATCTTCCAGTGTCTTTAGCTCATTAATTTTTTTAGTATATTAAAAACCATGTGATAATTATTTTTAATATGTAAATAAAGCTCATTGTTGCATATTAGCCTCTCCGCCTGTGTGTAACTCTTGCCAAGGAGCATGCGCCGGGGGTGGGGGGGGGGGGGGGGTTAATTAGCCCCTCCCTCCGGCGGATTGAAAACTCGGCGCCTATGACGTATCTAAAAACATGCACTACATCGTCGCTGTCTAGTGCACGAAACAATGCGCGGTCAGTGCTGCATAAAATGATGTTGCATAAAACCGGTGCTACGCCCGATCCAATGCTCACTCCCTGCTTCTGCAGGAAAATCTGGTCGTCAGAGGTCATAAAGGTAACATCCAAATAATGTATCAACAAAACCAAAAAACTGTCTACTGAGATGCCAGTTGTATTTTGAAAACTTACGGCACAGTTGGCTTTAATTCGGCAACGCATAGATTTAGAAAGTGGCGATGTGGTATGGCGTAAAATAAACCTTTCATATCAAGAGAGAACACAAATCTAATTGAGTATTTTGTATGCACAGGCGAAATGATCCGCTCAGAAATTTTTGTGGCAGAAAGAACGGGAGTTTATCACATGTTCAAATGCTTCTGTAGAAAAAGAATCATTTTGTGCTGCCAGGTGGCTTTGCCGCTAACTATGACCCTGAGTGGGACATCATTCTTGCGCGTTTTAGCGGCTCTTATTCTCGAAGCGTGAAATCACTTGTTTTATCGCATTTTTCCACCAGCATTCCGTTTTCTGCGCTGTTTGTCACCTCATGGCTTGCCATTTGACGGCAGCCGACCATTGCGGGTTCGAGTCATGAAAAATCGGCACCTGATGACATAGTCCTGATCACAGGATCTTGCAGATGCACTTGGCGCGTCCAACTGACGATCTCGCGTGGCCAAACAGGCGTTGATTTTGTCACGGATGAAGCCTAAACACGGCAGACAGGTCGCAGTAGCAATGTTCACATTCTTGAGCATAATAGGTTTACTGAAAACCAGGAAGAGCGTCACTTAAAGGCACATTGCTTAGCGCACAAATTCGAGCCTCTGCTAGAGCAAGTTTAGAATCTGTGCAAATGTGACCACGAAAAAGCACGAGAATATCACGTCAACCAGTACGAGGCCCTGACGAAGGGAACGTCGGATGATTTATTAGCAGCAGTGCCAGTCTTCGATACGCTGTCTTGAGCCAGCCAGAAGAGACTCGCGCGAGGCTCCAGCGCCAGGAGGGGGCCCAGCCAGGACGCTCCTCATTGGTGTCCCCTTCAACGGCGGCCGCTGTCACCCGTGCTGCGTCCGACCGGTGGGGCTGCTGCAAGAACTTCTCAAAACGTATTTTATCAAGAATAATGCAAAAGAAAGTATCAGCGACACGTTAATCAGACTTTATAACAGTAAAGTATATTTCCTAGAAGGCACCATGATGCGAACCATTTCTTTTTATTTCTCTTTTTTTGCTTCTGCTTTTGACACCCTCCTGCACACCTGTGCTGGCAAAGATATATATTTGTCTGTTCTTCAAATAAGTCTCAGTAGTTGGTTTTTGCCTGCCCCGTATTGTCTCCTCTTGTGAACATTTCATTTCGACTACCTATCTTTCTATCGCTATCCAGTCACATTCCTTGAGCCTGTCCCTCTCCCGACATCTTATTCTCGCCCTTACGCGATTGCCCGTTTCTTCTGTTGGCATTAACTTTGACAGTTAAACGGACCACCAGTTATCTGTTATATGCAATGAATTTCCCTTCAAAATACCGTATTTTGCGGCCAAGATATTGATTCGCGTTTGTTTTCTATCCACTCTGCCTTCTTTCTGCGTCCTTGAGCTACACCTATAATATTCCTTTCCGTCGGAACCTGCGCTTTTTGCGCTTCACTATAAGACACTCGAAGCCTGCGTATTTCGGCTCCGTAGGTAAGTATAGTGGCAGGACACGTCGGTTGTATACTTTATTTTACAAGGGCACAATTAAGGTACTGTTTATAGCATTAGTGTAAGCACGAAGAGCACTGCAGCCAATCCTCAGTCTCCCGCTGACCCCTCTCTGACGATCTGAATCTGCTGTTTCTCTTTGGCCAAGATGGTGCAGCTCTCGACTACTCCAAATGTTTTATTATGTACCCTAAACTGCAGCTCGGTGACAAACTGGTGAACATCCCTTTGGTTTAATACATATTCATTTTTAAGCCTGCCGCTGCACGCTTCCGCGTTTGAGACCGATCACTGGCTGTAAATAATAAAATTTTGCACTCCGCCTGTCTCGCGCTTGATAAAGAGCTTGATATCTCATTTAGTGTTACTTGTGCAACAGCAAAATTTGTAGGAGATAAGCGATTTCAAAATATGAGTTAAAAGCAGAAACATTTATTGATGATGATGATGATGGATTTTTATGGCGCAAGGGCATCTATGGCCAAAGAGCGCCATGGCACAAGGTATTTTTTTAAATTCTCAAGGTGGGGTCGAAGACCCATATCCCAAGCATTTCACCCTAAATAAGCCGAGCACCAGGCCAGGGGAAAGCTTGTACCCATTGTATCACCGGTGGGTACCCGGCGGCACTGGGGATCGAACCCCACACCTCCCGCATGCGAGGCGGATGCTCAACCACTCGGCCACCGCTGCGGTAGAAACGCTTATTAGATTGAACGGGCACAAGATTCACGGCACGAAATGAAGGGAACGTTATATTCTGGTTCAAGGAACTAAGCAGCACATGACGCAAAATCGCAAGTTTACTTTTAAGCGTGTATCGATTAAATGGCCTAATTAATAACAGGCTAAAACGGTTTCACGATAACGAAATGTTGATCCAGAAAGAGGAAAGAAACAGAAAAACCCCAGCACATTCACATGAAACGTGCAATGATACGGCCACAGAGCGTGATAAAAGAAAATTGGGCCGAAGAATTCTCTGGAACGCTACGGTAGCGCTCTCGCGCAGCAAAAATTAGAATTTCAAGAAAGAAGCAAGCAGAAAAGACCGGGGAGGGGAGGGAGAGGAAGGAAAAGGCGGGGGGAGTGGGTGCACAGAAACCACGCGCCCGCCGCACACGCGGCAGCAAAGAAAAGTGGCACTTTCATCTTGATATGGGCGAGACAGAAATTGCGCGCTCGCGGGAAGCCGTTCTTCTCGCGAGCCGGCGACGACGGGGACGGCGGCACTCTTTCGAGCGTTAATTTCGCCTCGTCAACGCAATGAACGGCGGGGGAAAGACTTGGCTTTCTTCTCGCGCGGCGCTTCCTCTCCGCGCCGCTCGCGCAAGACGCGCGCGCCGGGAGTGATGCAGGGTTCCCCGCCCGCCGCCGCCTCGCCTGGTTGGGCGGCCGCGCTCGAGGCGCACCGTGAAGCCGAAAAGAGGGGCGCGCTGTCTCGAGCGCGGCAGAGCAGCAACGACGACCGCCGGCACTCCTTGGCGCCCCGGGGCTGGACCCAGCGGGCCAGATGAGCGGGCCCTTGACAGCGCACCCCCCCTGCCCCCTCCCCACCCTGTGGAGGAAGACGGCCGCCTGCTGACGTCGGCAGTGCCGCCTTGCATCGGCCTGAGCCTGCATCCTCGGCCCTGTGCGCTTATACCTCCGGGCGCTGGTCTTTGAGCTCCTTTCGAGCACAAAACGGAAGGATTTTCGAGTGCTCTCTCATGCGCTTCAAGGTCTTCAGCTACTTTTAAATGCATTTTCAAATCCCGCTGTCTTCTGAACCGCAGTCAATTCATCCAGTGGAGCCGGCGGGAAAGAAAAGGCAGAAATAAAGGGAAGAATAAATCGAACGGCTTTACCCTGCTCAAGGCCCACTGGTGCGCTCACTTCCTGGATTTCTCTCTCTCTCTCTCTCTGTCTTTTCGCCTTCGTCGTCGGCTTTGTCTTTGCCCCGCAGAGGAGGCGCCCGCGTCCACTGGCCCTGCATTATGCGGCCAGTAGCCGTACAAAATGCAACCTTCGGCGGATGCCAGCTGGGCTGAACTGTTGCCCCAAATGGATTTTGGTTCGCATATCTCTCGACGATGTCTTCAAGAACAGACTTACAGAGGCCGCCGGGGTCACTTGCAAGCTCGCAGTGTCACCAGGACTGCGCCCTGTATATTTTAGTTCTAGCATTTTTCTTATCAGCCATAAATCCAGGGCGTTCGCTGAGAAGTGAAACATTCTTATTATAAAAAGTCCCGTGTGAACAAAATATAAGCGTCAAAAAGAGGACGGAATTTTTAAGCAGCCAGTAATGCGCTGTCTTCTTAACATTTGTTTCTCCGTTTAAAAAGGGAAGGAAATGAATAGCAAAAACAGTATCTTTTGAAAACGCACGTATTATTAAGCCTTTAAAATAAGTATAATTTTTGTACTTAAACATCGTTCAAATCATATTTTAGGACGATCGCCTCAGCAAAGCTGCATTTACGAAGATGAGTGTATAATCTGCAATTTCTGGGACCACGGTATAGTAAATTCTAGTGGAAGTTATAATGCGTTTTTTTTTATCGAGGATATTCGTAATATAATTCTTCCGGAGCCTCATAGTCGCGTTAATTTAACTACAAAGTCTTACCGCAGCACAAATTCTCCACAAGTTTAAGCATATTTTCAAACCTTTAAATGCTCCAGCGGAATACACGATTCATATAAAGTTTGCAAAGATAAAACTACAGCTGGTAACAATTCAGAAAGTTCCTGGTGTCTGTTTGAGCAGTTATCCTAGAATACACACATTTCCAAACTTAGTGCGGAATGCAACTTAGTTAGGAATGCACGTTTTCTACCTGTCTCAAATTATTTGCTTTTAATGACATGTCGGCTGCTCTAGCTGCTTAAGTATGGTAGTGTCACATGTTTGAGACTAGATATTTACTTGTCGATTTTTGCAAATATTTTTGGTTGTTTCATAGTAGGAAAACAATTTTCTTTGTTAATTTTAAATTTCTGCACTGTGCACTGTTGTAAACTTCGCCGGGCAACAGAGACCCGTTAAGCCCTATCACGAGATTTCCGTTTTTTTTGTTACACAGGAATAATCCTTAGCTACAACCTTCAACCACTCAAACAGTAACTTTAGGATAATACATGTCGAGATCTGCTGTGTACTTATGCAGATGTGAGATACAAATGTTCCAATGTTTCCCAGTCTCAATATGAGTGTTTTCAATAGCTTACATCCAGCGAGGCTGCTCAGTCACTGCTGTGCACACTGCGCGCTTAATTAGGCTTTCCTGAAGCTGATGCTTCATCGACCGACGTGTAATTGTGCGAAGCGCGGGCGCCAGTTTAACCGATTCGACAGTTTGTGACTATATGTGCAGTCTATTGCTCATGAAAAAGTGTCCAGCTTAACAAGAGTCAGGGGTTCAAAAAATGACACAACTCGCGCGAGTGAGCAAGAAGCCGCCGAAAGAGCGCACGTGGTCATACCCCTACAAGTGCACGTCAGTCAGTGGCGTGTGTGCCACGTGCACTTTTCCCCGGCACTGCAACGACAAACCTCGCCCCAACGTGCGCTGCCGCCCCACCAAAGTCAGCAGAAAGCTGATACGCAGCGTCAGACAGGCGATGTGTTGAGTTCATTGTTGCATGGTAGGACGCAGCATAGGGCTGCCCGCCAAGCCACTCACCCTGGCGCCGCTGTAAAGAGCACATGACACATGCGCCACCGAGTAACGTGTTTTAGGGAGTGTAGCTGCATGCACTCTTCGGGCGGCCGGTATCGGTTTTCCGCGGCCAAAGAGCCACAGATTCTCGCGCCGCAGCGCGGCGGAGAGTCGCGTTTTTTGGAGAATTAGAAAGTGATACGGATATTACTAACGGCGAGGTAGTAATCCCTATTTGCAATGCGGTTAATAGCTGTGACAGTTGCAAAGTTGATTATTAAAGTTTTGCTAACCAACGTACAAATCAACATATCTGACTCGTCCTGTGATGCTCCTCCGCTAATACTACTGTGGCGAAAAAAAAAAAAAAACCCGTTCTGCTACGTCAAAAAGCCTGCCTTCAGATGCTGCTAACATTGTTAACTGAAACATATTATATTAGGCTTGTGACCTCACTTCGCATCTAGAGTTGTCAAAACCCGGATTTACTTTTATTTTTGCGTAGCGTGGCTCTTGACTGCCACTTAAGAATTTGCTCACTAATAGCCAGCTTGTGTTACATACTCGCGTGCATTCAATTTTTTTTGTTTATTACTATGTATTGCACTTCTTTTCCTCCTGCCTCTGTCTCCTCTGTAGAGTGCAGGGCATTTGTATCACCTCCCCATGCCTTCTTTTAATGGAGTTGTCTCTTGTATTATATACATGCGCTCGTTTTTGTTTCGCTTGCAATGCTTGTCTCCCTGAAAGCATTAGCGAATTTCTTTTTTCCTGCCCGACTCTTGCGCATTTTTAAATTAAAAAAAAGAGCAGGGATCAACGTTCATGTGGTCGGTAGACTACGTGCGGTTAGTTTACACCGGCTCAGTTTGTTTCAAAGAAATGTCTGGTCAACCAGCTTAGTCCTCGACTGTATCAGAACCCTTGCAAAGAGCACAAGAGAAGGCACGCGCTCTCTCTTGGCCTCCGAGCACGCTGCCGTCGTGGAGTGCCGTGACAGAATCTCTCCCCACCGCACAGCGGATGCGCACGGCCACTCGAACGGGGACGGGGGGCGGTGTCCTGGCGCGCGCATTTCACGCAGCAGTCAGTGCCAGCGGCCGTCTCTTGTTGTCAGCACGCCGGCGGCGCGGCGCAAACTCGGCGACGCCGCTGACATCCTCGGCGGCCGACATGGCGCGCGTGTTCTTTTCAAATCAGCGCGGGGCGCTCCTCCAGAGCGTCTCCATTAATTAGAGAAGTCTCCTGAGCAGGCCACAAGACCCCGTCCTCGCGCTCGGCGGGGGCACGCGTGCAGCGGCGCGAAAGGCACGAGGGGCGGAGAACGGGGCCCGAATAAAAAGGGCGCCAAAGAAAAACTGCGGCGCCATCTGCCCGCGACTTTCAACGACAGCCCTCGGGCGCGCCACTTGTCGCTCCCGCGCCGCCGCGCCTTCCGCTTCTTGGCCCCGGCTCCGGCCGGGTCCTGTTGATCGTGTCTTTTATTACACGCCTCGGATAAATAATTAGCGTCGGAAGAGCGGCCTAACCTAATTTGCGTCGTGGGCGGCGGCTGCCGTCGGAGTTTGCTCTGACTGGGTTCGGGTTGGCCCGGCCACTGTTAGTCGCACTCTCAAATTAATGAGTCGTTGCGTCACTCGGAGCCAAATTGTGATGAGACTGCGGCGTGACTCTTCCCACTCTTTGGGGCACCGAGGGGGATGCGGTCGTCTCTCGGCTGGTGCATGGCCACGCAGCAGCAGCAGTGGTGGTGGCGGCAGGAGAGGTCTCTTCCCCCACAACAAACACAACGGCCAGGCGGGAGCGCGCGCGGCCGCTCTCGGGCTGGAGGGCGTGGAGCGCAGGCTTGTCAAAGGGAGGGACGCTGCGAAATTTTCGCTCCGACAGCCCAAAATGACTAAGCATACGAGAAGTCACGTGATGCGGATGTTGTTTTTTTTTGTTTTCCGAGCTCACACATTGGTGGTGGGCGCGGAAATCTCAAAAGGGACAACCACACAGGAAGCTTATTATGTAAATGCAAACATTGCACCTGATTCTTACTGTTTAACCCCTGTGCTCACGGGCTCTTATGAGAGGCCAAAAGCGCGGGAATTACTTTTAGAAATAAAGCATTTTATAACAGCACAAACATAACAAAACACGTGAAAACAAAGTGAAGGCTGGCAACGCAGTGAACGTTATCAGCCTTCGCTGATAACATTATCACCTTCCGTTATTAACCTGGCCGATAGCCCAAGACGCGCCGGACGCCAGTCTCCATAATTAATTGCTATGTAAGAGCCTAAACTTAACGGAATCTTAATACACGCATTGCAGCTGATCGGACAAACTCATATAGCGAAGAGGTCTTCTTGCTTCTTCGGAATTCATTGGGTGCTATTGGGCACAGAAGCCCCCAGTACATGAGAAAAGTAATCTAGGCGCATAGGTGCCATGTTTAGCAAAATATTGCCTCTGTGATGACCCCCATAATGCGCAGGTCCACACGGGACGGAGAGGCAAAGAGACACCGTATGGCTCAGTTTAAACAAACAGGTATATTCAATAATTACACATGATTAGGATTATACATCAGAGGCTGGGGCGTCCGAGCTTACGTGCCGACGACTTCATGGGGGCGATGGAGTGGCTCCGGAGTTGGGCTCGAGCGGTTGCTGGCAGAAGCTGCACGCCGTCGGGCTTCGGCGCTGAAGGCCCTCTTCGCGAACGATGTCGTCCTGAGCGTGTATGCAGTAGAATTTCAATAGTCGTCCGTTTCTTCGAGGATGGTTCACAAACCCTTCCTCTAGTGTCGTTCGGCGTGGAAGATGAACAGGAGGCGAGCTTGTAGATGATGACAGCAGAGCATAATTTTACAACAGAACAAACTTTGCACTTCTTTACTCATCGACCGGGCAGGTTAGTGCCTAAGTAGCATCACATTACATGCTAAGCATTGAGCCCCAGCTCAGACTGGACTGCATCCGTTTACATGTGCTTTTAAGCACTTGATTAACAAAGGACTAAGGGCGGTCATTTCCAGTGGCCCGCCCAAAGCATCAATTCTCCAATCCAAAATAACATGCGAGATGGGGACCACCCCTTTGGGTTGGGCTTAGCCTCGAACCCAGAGTCTGTTAACAATACAAACTAAATAAACAACAAAAACGCCACCACTCTCTCTCAAGTGAGAGTATACACAGGCTCTCTCTTCGGAGCTAATTCACTAGCGCCTGTCTTTCCACATTCTTGGCGAGTACTGCCTGTCCGCCATGACAGGTGTCCGTCGCGGCCCTTCTGGGAAGCTGTGGGTGCCTTCCCGGCGATAGCCCACGACAAAGGGGGGGGAGGGAAAGAATGTCGTCTTCGCGGTTTCGCATAGCGTCGGCTGTGGTACGGCGCGCTCTGGCCCGCTGACAGCTCCCTTGTCCTGGAATGTAACCGGAAATTGGGGAGGATAAAGCCTGTTTCCCCGGGGCGGCGGCGGGACCGGTTTTTCTGGTCGTCACTCAAAGAGCATGGCTGGGTAATTGATGATGCCGCTGTCACGGGTCTCCGTCTACGCCGCGCCGTCGAACGTGGATCCTCGTAGCACACACGGAATGTCACACCTCATTTTACTACCACAGATTTGAGGACGTGGGTCCGAGCTTCACCTCCACAAGTGTGGTGTCGAGCCACTCATTAATAACAGAGCGAACGGCTTCAATTGAAGCTCACGCGCCCTGGAGACTCTTGTCCCCGATAGCCCATACGCGTAGGTGGTATTGTTTCAGCGTGTATATTCGATGCACCACCTCCTACAGTAACTGACGCTTCAAAATACTCCTTTGGGACAGGAATGGTCGATAGTTAAATTACGCCCTTAAGCTCCTTTACATTATGACAGACCTCACAGCGGTTAACCTGTGTTGGCTCAGGCTGCCTTATTGGCTGACAGCTTCTGCTGCTGCTGCTGTCATACATGTCCCATCAAAATCACGCCATCATCTGGCCTAAGAACTTAGGCAAAAAAATGTAAACGCTCAAGGACTATGCAACCCACGCGTTCACCGTATTTGTTTGCGATGTCTGTATCAATGTTAAGCTTCAAGGCCCATATTGTCCACGTTATGAATAGGGTCGCAATGCTTCTGCGTAAGTCAATGTCGGATGCCTTGTTTCTCGCTTTCTTCGTCAATAGAAGGCATGCACAGCAGTAAATAGAGCTGCGCACATTTCGCTTTTCTTTTGTTTTCGAGTGAAGCTCTTCTTTTTCTGGCATCTTATGCATTTTAGAAAGAATGAATTTCCCTAGCGAACGTACGCATAAAAGAACTCTGGCTCTTTTTTATTATTTATGAAAGCTCGTAATGTGACATGTTATTGTAATCATATTTTATGGGCGGACCTCAACGTGTGAAAGGTCACTTATGGCTGGTATACTGCCATAAACTAACTTTGCCGTTTGTTAGTTTTGCCACTAGACATCGTTGGGCTACAGTGAGTGCACCCTTTACAGGCGAGACAGCAGAAATTCTACCGGCACATCAGAGCTATCCCGGCTTCTTAACAGTTGGCTTAACGTTGAATGTTTATCGCTCATCTCTTCCGAGCATTAATGCACTGATGTCACCAATGTGGGTCAACATGGGCGACACATACTGAAGATAGGAAATGAAGTGAGCGAATGAGTGGCTTCGAGAGAGGTATTGACCTATTTACTGCCTCGCCTAAAGGGACACTAAATGAGAGTTAAGTAAAACTTTGTTATTTCGACCGCCATTCACTCGGCATACTAGATAATTCGGGCACTTCGTCCAGTGCTGTCAAACGTATGTACTGTTTTAAGGCCTGCAATTCTTGTAATTCGGAGAACTCTGGCTCCGCGTCATTCGATGGGGTGTTGATGGTCACTGAGCGAGTCAGAAGTATCGCCACTATAGCCCGAGTGTTGTTGCTGTCTACCCGAAATGCTAATGCACTGTACTCATCACTATGATCACCAGTAGTGAAGGTACGGCGGGATGCTTTTTGGTTTTGTGCTTCGCTCCGCTGTTTTATTCTTTGTATCCGTTGCTTGCGCGTCGCATACCATGCTGTCAGCGTTCTTCGCATTGTCGTAGAGTGTAATCTTCTAACATTACGTCATGTGCTCGTACGCTAGGTACGCTTTTTCCCTTCCCTCGCGCATTCGTGTGCGCGCGTGTGTGCGTGTGCGTGTGCGCGTGCCGTTGCGCCTGCGTGTGCGTGTGCGCGTGCCGTTGCGCGTGCGTGTGCGTGTGCGTGTGCGTGTGTGTGTGTGTGTGTGTGTGTGTGTGTGTGTGTGTGTGTGTGCGTCGTGTGTGTGTGCGTGTGTGCGTGTGCGCGCGCGTGTGCGCGCGTGTGTGTGTGTGTAATATAATTTGGCAGAACTTACAGATCTGTTTAAGGAATAAAGGTATAGTTATGTGGGAAACTATGGAATGGGTTTTTTTTTGTACTCCCTGATTATTTGACATTTGGTTAATGTGGATTTTTGCATGGTCCCAGAAAACCCGAATCAAATGGGTTTTTCTGTACTAAGTACCGCTGGATTCAGATATTGAGTTCATAGATTGGAACTTTATTATTTCTTCAAAGAACCGAGCTTGGATCAGCCCAAAAATTACGTTAAAAAAGCTGTCTGTAGCGACAACCCACCGAAATTCTGGTAACTGCGCCTGGCCAAGTGAGTTTTTTTTTTGATAGCGTTGTTTATTGCCTCTGGGCATAAGGGGAGTTTGGAAGAAAAGAGAAAAGAAAGAAAAGAAAATAGTGGGTGGCTGTTAAATAAAGCAGGAAAGATGTGCCGATCTAACGAAGGCGAGGAGGGAGCGGTAATGTGGCCTCTGCGTCCAATCAATATATGAGGACGGGTTGTCTGGGAAGGAGGCCCGCTGCTGACAGGTAGCGAATTCTAGTTGGCTTCAGTGCCGGGCAATCCCACAACAAGTGGTGAATGTCAGCCTCAGTGTCTTGTGAGTTGCAGACTGGACATCCTAGGCACATATAAGTGGCGAAATTGAGGCCACGTCCGAGTTACGGCGGGAGTGAGGGCAACTCTGACCCGGATCCTCCGGAGCACAACCTCCTCTGCACGGGTAAGACCGCGGGGGATGGTTATCGCACACGGAGGGACGAGAGCACATGTGCGGCGCCGAAGGTGTTCCTTTCTTGTGAGAAGGAGGGTAGCATCATCCATACTGGGGAATTGAGGCATTGACGCGGGTAGGGTTGGCAAGCGGGTTGCATAATCTGCAGACCTTTGTGAAATGAGTAGGTCACGTGGGACCCACTCAATTCGAATGGCTTGCGGGATGCGAGCTGCCAGGCGATGTATATTCTGGCACATTTCTGGGCTGCGGCTGACGCGTCGGAGTAGACGAGTTGCTTGAAGGGCGTCAGTACGGATGATAATGTGAGCTGTAGGGAGCAAGGTAACTGCGACTACAGAGCGAAGCGCATCTTGTATAGCAAGCAGCTCAGCACAGAAGGAAGTAGAGGGTTCCGCAAGTCGAAACGTGGCCGTCTTGTTAAGTGCAGGCTGGCAGGGACAGTAAAGTGCAGTTGTAGTTACACAGCCCTGAATACTGGCATCAACATATATAATAATTGAGCCGTGGGGTAGGTGGCTGTCTTGTTCCGCGATTCGCTCGCGAAGGGACGATGCCGCATAAGGTGAGGTTGGGCGACGTAGATCGGTAGGCTTGTTGTCGCTCAACTGCACAAAGTCCCATGGAGGAAGAACTGACGGTGGCGGTGACAGTATGGTGCGTGATGAAGCAAAGGTCCGGAGTGCTCGCGGTGAATGCAAAAGGGTGGCCTTAAGGCTACGAGCATCACGGCGCTGCTGCACAAGCTCGTCAAGGGTATTTAACTGGGCATTTTCTTGAAGTGCCACGACCGGCGTGATGCGTGGAAGGCAAGTGATAGCTCTCATTGCCTCTCGGTTGACGACTTCCAGACGATCCCACAGAGCTCTGGTTAAGTGTTCGAACTGTGCTTGTGAAATGAGGCGCGGTTGCAAAACCGCTTTCACTAAATGTCGTGCGACATGGGAGCGAGCGCCGCCGGTTTTGGGAGCAATACGTCTGATTAGGCCCAAAGTCTGCAACGCCTGCTTTTTAGCATGAGAAATCCAGGCAGTACCCGTTCCTGACTGATGTATCGACAAACCCAAAATTTTCAATGTCGAAGATTTTTAAACTGGGGTTCCAGATAGTTGGAGACGGATTGGCGTGGCAGCGAGTTTACGGCGTCCCCAGCGGTTGGCCACAGACATGAAAGTAGTTTTGCTCATTGAAAGCTGTAGGCCGACAGACATAGCGTAATTGGCGGTAATATCTAAGGCTGACTGTAGGGCCGCCGCTTGAGTTAGCAGGTCATGGTGAGTGCTCTAACCGTGATATCATCAGCGTACAGTAAGAACTTAATGTCAGGGATATCATGTAAGCGCCATGCAAGAGGAATGAAGGCAATATTGAACAGTGTTGGTGACAGCACCGAGCCTTGGGGTACACCGCGAACAGATTAAACTGATCCTATGGAGTCATCACTGAGGCGTATGGCAAATCGTTTGCCTTCAAGGAAGGATTTTATAAAATTGCATACTCAAAGAGGGAAATGCAGCATGTCAATAGAATGCAAAATGGCAGCATGACTTATATTATCGTAAGCCTTTTCAATATCCATGGCGAGGACGGTACATACACTGTGGCTGCGAGTTGATGAGAGAACTTGCGACGCCAAGACAGCCAAACCATGTTCAGTGCCGATGAATGGACGGAAGCCAATTTGGGCGGGGTGGTAGAAACCGTGGTGCTCCAGCCACCACGATAGTCGTGTGGCTAACATTTTCTCTGTCAGCTTGCACAGTGTTGATGTTGGAGAAATAGGCCTGAAGTTGCTAAGATCCGTCGTTGGCTTCCCTGCTTTTGGAATTGGGATCACAGGGGCCAATTTCCAAGTCTCAGGCACAGAGCCGTTTAGCCATACTGTGTTAATGGTGTCGAGAAGTTGAGGGAGGACAGCACAACTCATGTTCTTGTACACCTCATGGCATCCGGACCGGGCGATGTCGTTCGTTTAGCCTCATGTATTGCTGCAAGCAACTCAGGCATGGTAAAAGGAGACGCAATACCCTCGTCGTCTGATGCTGATGGCAGTGTATCTAAGTGAGCTGGAATCCCTGCCAAGTTAGACTGGGTAGCTGAGGGTGACAACACATCATAATTTGGAAAGAATTTCCGTGCCGCTTCTTTGGAGAAATCCTCCGGAGACAAGTTAGCTGCGAAGCATGCGGTGCTAGCTGCGTCGGGGCAACGGTGACCGTGTTCCATTGCATGGAAAGTTCGCCAGAGAGATGGATTCGACGACTTCGCAGAAAACTGCTCGCACCACGCATGCCACTGCCTTCGTGATAGATCGCGTTCGTATTTGCGAGCCTTGGCAGTAATATAATTCAGTCTTATACGTGCCTGTGCCCATGTGGGATCACGTGACGCTGCCAGCTCGGCCACTCGGCGAGCACCCCACAAGTTTAGCAGAACGATATCCGGAACCGGACGATCGATTTCTGCCCAGGTGCAGGTGGTAGTCCTGTTTAACGCGCACTGTATGCGGTCAACAAGCGATGGTGACGACTCTGCAGGGAGATCCTGGAGAATAGCACGGAAACAATCCCAGTTGACCACCGTGCACTTGCGGCGTAACCGGCGAGCACGTGATGGATGGACACCGATGATTATAGGGTGGTGGTCACTACCCCAACAGTCAGGCTCAAGGTGCCACGAGGGAGTGCCGGGGCCATACCACCACGTCAGATAAGGAGCATAGGTGGCACTGTGACTGTGACGCATAGCCCGCGTTGCTGAACTGGGGTGATTTAGAAGAATAAACAACGAATCGGCGAAGGCATCCCACAGACGCCTGCCGCGGAGGCTCGAAGTAGGGTACCCCCAGTCTGGGTGTGGGGCGTTGAAGTCACCTCCGACTAAAATCGGACACCCGGGGTATCTCCTACGCACAGTCAATAACCAGCCCAGATTAATACGGGAGGAAGCGCCACCCGCTGGTCTTACGTAGAAGGTTACCACCACAACAGTTGCTTTCGGTAATTTCGCAGCAACTGCAACTACCTCCTGATACGAGGTGCACCAAGTATCTCGAGAGAGGCACACGTGAGGGAAACTCGTCCTAACGTACACCGCCGCCTTTCCCGGAGGGGAAGCATTGTGCACACGATGGTCATTCATCGAAGGTGACGCGTAACCACTGAAGCCCGGAATTGCTGGCAATGCATTGGTCTCCTGCAGTAACATGGCCCACACCTGGAGCTTGTGCAAGCAAGGACGGGTTTTGAGCTCTCCCAGTTTAGTGGAGAGGCCTCTACAGTTCCACTGGAGCACACCAGAAAATCCGGAACGCGCCATCTTCGGTTAGTAGTCCAAGCGTTGCAAGAGAACAGATGTCAGGTTGGATAACTGGGCAACTATGAAGCGGAGCAGGGACGCTGAAGAGTTATCTGGCAATGTAGCAGATACTCTGGGAGGAGCGATGAAATAAGCTGGTGGGCGGGACATGCTCGGTGCTGATTCATCATTTCTAGTGGCGGTTCCAGATTCCGCGGCATCTCTACGGCGGGCAAGCAGTTCACGGTGTTGTCGGAGCCTTGAGACCTCTGCCAAAAGGCATGAAATTAGGTCATCAACTGCTACCATGTCATCGTTGAGAGGTTCCGGGATGCTACGCTGTTTTGTAGCCTGCTGATGTCGGCAGTCCTTACGCACTTTATCGCTATAAGTCTGCTGGGTAGCAGTTTCATGCGTGTGCAGCACGGGAAGTTCGGGCCACTCGTCATCGTCCGACTGGAGAGGTGCAAACCGGTTGGAAGTCTGCACAAGGGGCGTATTCACATTCTGAGTCATTTGTTTAGAATACCCACGACGAATCTTTTCTGTTGCCTTCTGCTTTGTGGGGCAAGTGGGTGATGTGATGTCGTGGTCGTCAGTTTTGCAGAGGCCACATCTGTACGCCGCTGCGCCTTCTGACGCAGGTTCCACTTGAGTTGTGAAAGGGCAGGATCTACGCATATGGCCAGGTCTGAAGCAACTGTAGCAGTAGACGGCGGTTGGTTTGTATAGCCGAGGCCGTAAAATGCAGCCATAATAGTACAAGCAGGGCGGCGGTGTTGGTGGGCCTTGCAGGGTGACGATGCATGAGCGCCCTTTACCCATGTAACGTGCTTGGATCACTCGGTGAGTGGGACAATAAAGCTCACGCTGAAGGGCGGCGTGGTCCTCATTAACATCGACGTTGTAGACAACACAACGTTGGAAGTCGGATCCATCAACCAGGTACACCTGTACCGGTACTGAGACCTCGCTGCTAACTGTGATGAACTATAGCGTTTGCAGACGTTCCACGGCAGCTAAGGTCGGGAGCCCCACACCAATGGTATTGGACTTCTTTCTGGCCGTAAAGCCGCGAAAACCTTTCGTTCCGAGACATGCATCCAGGTTTGCCTGCAGAATTCTGGTCGGTATATCTGTAAGGCTTTTCGTTGCCAGAGATTTGACAGTGGCTTTGTCACTCACTGAGCCGTGGGTAGACACAACTGGGTGGTCTGTGGTTAGGCAGGAACTTTTGCCCTGTGAACCGCCGCTGGCCGAAGAGGAACCCGTAGTAGCGTCTCCCGAAGGGCGCTTTTGAGGAGAGTGGAGGGCTGGCGGCCCGATTGGCGGGGCTGATGACAGGTCCATTGGAGTGCTCAACGTGCCATGTGGTATTGGTAGAGGTCGATCCAGAAGTGCAGGCTGAGCAGCCGTATCTGTGTTCCGTCCAGAGGGTAAAACACTCACGAGCTGTTGTACATCTGGAGAAGGCAGAGCAGGCGCCGTATCTGATGAAACAAAAGCACGATTTTGGAGGTCCGGCCCATGCTCAGTGGGTTGTTGTACTGGAGGGAATGCTACCGAGGCAAGCGGTGCAGGCGGAGCTACCCCGCCAGCACGTCAACGGAGGCGCGAGGCCTAGCCTCGGTGCGCAGTTCAGGTCCAGGAATAACTGCGTGTCATTTGCTGTATGAGACTCAACCAGGCGGCGACTGGACGTCCGAAGCCTCCTCGGATGGCGTGAATCCAGTTCGTTTGCTATAGGGAACGTGGTGACACGGAAGGCGAGATTTTCACAAGAGCGATGTGAAGGCACCTTAACAAGGACACTTCGTTTTCGTCTTCCCGCCAAGTGAGTTCTTCGCCAGCCATGATTGTCTCATCGCTATTAGATGCAACAAAAAAACCCCACAAAAATATGAAAGCAACATGGCCAGTTCTCTTCTGGTGCGAGAATGCGAAGCGTCACTCGGTACTTAAAAATTGTTTGGTCTTTTTTTGTTGGCCTGAGTTCTCGATTATCTATTTATTATAATAGAAATGAAAGTTTGTTGCTTGTAAAGCGCTTAACCTAAAGCAGTGCTTGCAGAAGAAAATCTATCCGGAATAAAAATGTAACTGTGGTTCAACGATGGGACTGCTCGATAAATACACCAAAAGAAGTAGATTTACAACAGGTGGATTGCCATTTTATTGTTCGATTGCTGCGCTAGTTGCAGGGAGAGGGCAGGGAATGTTGCCGTCTGCGTGTTGGACGATGGAGATGAAACTGCCGCCTAATATTCGCGGTAGGAAGACCATGACACTTTTTGGCGACGCTTAAGCATAGCTTCAAGTGTCTTTAGATATCGCGGAGAGAACTGCTTAACCAAGTGACCCCTTGGACTGGTCCTCGTAAGTCTTGCTCATTCAGTGTTCCTGAAATTATGAATAGTTTGCCCTGAGGCGCATTGTGACGACCTTACATACTGCGCGGGTCCACGCGGGACGGAGAGGAAAAGAGATACCGTTATACTCAGTTGGAACAAAAGAGATATATTCAGGAATTACATATTATTGAGCACATGATGCGGAGGCTGGGGTGACCATGCTTACATGCAGCTGCGTTGGCGCCGGATTCTTCGTCTGGAGGGACAGATGCGCTGCAGTGTTGACCTTTTTCGTTCGCTCAGGATCGGCTTCTCCCCGATGGCTTGCGGCGCCGGAGGACCCAGCGGTGTCGACTCGGGCCTTGCTCATTTCTCTACTAGCCTGCTTTTCTTGTTTCCCCCGTCCATTCGGGCGATCCCTCTTTCGAGGCTGGAGCGTCTCTCTCGTCCTTCTCTCAGCGTCGGCGCCTGCGGCATTCCCCGTCTTCACCGGACCTCCCTCCGGCTTGGGTCTTTTCCGCTTCTGCCGGCGCCCCTGTCACTACTGCGGACTGTGCTTGACGAGTTGAATGCTTGTCGGCGTGCGAACAAGGATGACGGCCAGGCTGCCGGCATTCGGACCCCCTAATGAGCATTGGCCGCCGACACCCGACGATTCCTGTTGCCATATGGGCTCTTGATCAAGCGCCTACGGGGTCCTACAAAGGGAAGATGCCACTGAAGATAGCGGCCCTCTGGGACGCGCAGCGCACCGTTAGAGCATTTACGATTCTCAACAATCTAAAAACATTTTTTTCTGGGCCGCTGGCTCGTTCGTGCTTGTATTTCGTAGTTTGTTGCTAATCCCGCGTAGTAAAGAATGGGAAATGGGAAGTAGCTTGGTACAGTCATCCACACGCTTGCCTACAGTGCTGAAGCGGCGCGCTCTGTTGGGCATTTATGACAATTTTCGCTGTCTGGCGGGCCCGGTACAGCTATCAAATACATGAGGAGTTGAACAGAGTCTATGGGAAGGTGCATGCACCATAAGGCCAGGTTTCCAGCCTAGGCCACTTGTATATGACGCAAATGCACTCCCCGATGCGCCGTTCGAGCGCACTGGACAGTTGTGTAGACGACTGTGCGTGCAGTAGAATTGCTGCGGTGGTGGTGCTCGTCTGCCAGCCCGGCCGTCGAAAGACCTAGTTTGGCTAGTCGCGGAGACTAGCTCTGCCACGTGCCGGGCAGACATAAGACTGGTGTATCAAGGAGCAGTGGTGCGGAGCCTTGGTGGGCTGTGCGCATGTTACAAAAATTCTGTGACGTCCGCCCGTCACGACTGGTCACATGGAATATGCTTGGCTTGATTGTAAAATTACTCGTTACCTAGTACGCATAAAAGCGACTAGTCTGCGAATGATTGAAAACAAACACGTGTCTTTATACAGTTCTTGGGCCATTATCGAAGGCGCGCACATGTTAACCAGAATGTTCTGCGTCTGGATAAATAAAACGCGGCCAAGAACCGTGGTCCTTCTTTTGATGCCGAAGATTACCTCATGTGAGTGCCACTGTCACCGTCACCAACTTATCCCCTGTGTTTAGAAGGCACAACTTAGTCCAATCGACTCTTTTATTTTTAATTCTTGGCACGTCCGCCCTCCTCGTCCTCGCCACCAGGCGCGAAAATATGCAGCTTGATAATATGTTGACTAGGCCTCTTACTGGACATTTCTTTCATCCGTAGCATGCCATCTCTTAACAATTAAAATGTTCGCTCTCTAATATCATGCTCATGACAGTTTTTTTTCATGCGATTCAATCTTTGAAGAACGCCTGCTAAAAACGTTGTACAGCGCTAAATTCTGCATTCATTTGGCCGGCTCTTAATGAAAACCTTGCTCAGCGAAGTATTTTAGCCTTTTTGTAGTTCTTACTGAATGCCGTCATTTCAAGCTTCGTCAACAATTATCTTTCTAGATGTTCTATTGCTTTCTGGTTAGTAGCAGTGCCTGTGTTGCTAACTTGCAGAAGGAATGAGAATGCTACGCAAATAGACATGTGTGACTGCAATGTGGTCTGAGTGAATATGTGATCCGGAGGGCTTGACTCCTGTGGGTGCTGGGAAGGACCCTCTGTGAGGCTGAGTGGGATCAGGCATGGTGCAGTTATCGCTGTCACGTCTGGAGACAGGTGAACAAGGCGAAGTCTTTCTCGGTCCTCCACGCACCGCTCGCGTGCTCCAGTGAAACGAGAGTGGGTCCGTGTTCGCATTTTGTCATATCACCCTGCACGCGGCTTCGGTGCTCTGCGTATTGAGCAGTTAAATTCTTCAAGTGGTCTACAAGCGACACTCAAGTGTCAGCTTGGCCTGTTTTTCACGCGACAGCTTGGCTAAGATTTTACTCTAAAGCGTTAAGGGCCCAATGTCGCAGAGAAGTCAACATCGCTGTCGGTGTCAGCGCCGTTGGACGAGAGCGAAAAACCCACAAAAATTCCCCAGAGGAGCAACCTAGGGGGCAGGTGGGCCACTTACGTCACGTGATCTTGTTACATCATCACAACCTGACCACGGAATTGTTAGCAAACTGCCCACCGTAGTATCCGGCAGTTGCACTAAAGATCGGTCATGAGAGGCTGCTCAGGAAAAACAACCTAGGTCTCACAAGCCCTACCAATGACAGCACCTGCCATCGCAGGGCAGTGGCGCATCTCTCTTAACCACTGCACCACTGCACCACTGCACCAGGAGTGGCATGAGGACTCCCAGGGACGTATTAATGTAAAGTACGCCTACATAACGATCAATTCCGCATATATAGGCATTCACCCATTAAAGCTATCGCATCATGCCCTAAAGGCGGAGCTTAAGTATCCCCTACAGTTTTGCATTTTTTTTGCAATCCCTGTATTTTTTTCTTCCAGGCAATAGCATTAAATATTTTCGAATAAGCCAGATTTTACTTTTTCTCTCTGTGGCTGGCACAGCAGCTCTATGACGTGTCAAAAATTCAGTCATGCTCGAGAAGTCAACTTCACCGGGTTCTTTCACATCAATTAAGCAAAAAAAAAAAAAACGCTCACATGAAAAGAGCAAGGTCGGCAAGCGTCTGCTGAGGGTAAAAACAAGAACAAAAATGCACCCGAAAGAGCGGAGGGGGAATGGGGGTCTCAAGAAAGAAAGCACAAACAGACAAGCGAAATGCAGAAAACCGGTGCCTCCCAGGGCTGCAAAGATCGGCTCCTGCTTGGCTGAGTGGAAGAATCACGGCCTTAATCAAATGCGCATGAGGGGACGCAAACAATTTTAACGTGCCCGCAATTGCATTTTGAAAACGCATGGGCTTAAGCGCATTTAATTTTCATTTGCCTCCTCTTTTTTTACATCCTCATTTCTTCTGCGTTCTCGCTGGGGAGAGCTCGGCAATCTGGGCGAAAAATTCTAGGTATTGAACAGAAGCGTAAGGAAAGAAACGTCATTAGTGAGCGCAAAAAGAGCAAGAAAGGAGTCGAAACTACAAAATCAGAAGCTTTGGAGCAAAAAAAAAATTTGCAAGGCTATGAGTCAGATAAAGGAAGTTATAAAAATGAAAAGCAAAAACTTTGCACACAGCTGTAGTTTTCCATACAGCTCTCTGAGTGCTCTTTATTTAGCGCTGAAGTTTCATGAGTCATACATATGGTAGGCCCACAGAAGCAAGAAATCTCATGTCATCTACAACAGTGTACTGTTATACGATACGTTAATGCTACTGTACTGGTTCTTCATACTTTACTAATGGTATTCAGGGTTCAACGTCCATGAGGTGTTCATCGGCTACGAGGGCCGCCGTAGTGGAAGGCTCAAGATTAATTTATGCAACGTGGGGTTCTTCAATGTCCACTTACATCGCACAACAGACGAGCGTTTTTGCAATCATGACCGGCGTACATTAAAACGTGAATCTTCATCTGCATGTGTATCTGTATCGCTGCCGGTGGGTATACAGAGCACCAAAGTTTAACATAAGATTGCTATCAAGGACTGTCGGCTTGTTTTGTGGCCGGTCTAAATTGCAGGCGTTCTGATGCTGTCGAATCTACCGGCCACACAGCTGAGAAACGTGTTCTTGTTGGTCATAAGTTATAACAGTCACTGTAGGGAAATTGTTTGAATGAACCTTACCCCCTCCACCTCAAAAAAAAAAAGGAAACCTCCGCGTCCATGGACTTAGTCTACACGCAGCATAAAGCGTTAGCTGGATTCCGTCTAGACAACATAATCTAATCACGAGCTTTAACACACCAACCTGCTGAGCACACATGTAAAAGATAAGTGTGCGTAAATTGCATCCTTACTGCCATCCCCTACACGTTTAAAAAAAACAAAGGTTTATGGTAGAGAAGTAGCAGTCCGTGCTGGATGCCTGCACGTCTGTAAATTCTTTCCCCGACAGCTTGTGGCTGACTCCTCACGAAACAACTGCACCGCAGCGCACCGAACACATCACGTGCACTCATGTGACAGTGTGACAGTGTGAGTCCTCCCGGACAGTTGCTACGTTTGAGAGGACATAGCAACATTTGTTTCGTATCAGCCTATGTTTGGTGGCTACATTCCTCACACACATGGTGTTCCTCGGCAGACCACGTGCGGTTGTATGAAGCTAAGGGCTACAACAGCGGCACGTTCTTCGAAGAGTGTAGAAGAGGCAGTACTTTTGAAGCGAAAAGCTTCACTACGCTAGTCAACACCGCGCTTCGCGCGAGCCGGCGTATGTCGGAGCACGAGTGACGTCACGCACGGCGCAGGTGGCCGTCGCCGACTCCGTCGCCTGTTTCCATCCGTTTGTTTCTCTCTCTCTCTCTCGCTCCCTAGTCACTACTGCGCATGCGCCACTAGTGGCACCGAGCCACAGGTGTTGCGCCGCTGCGCAGCGCCGCGCCTTTCCTCAAAATCCAACTTTCAATTTTCAGTTTCCTTTTTCTTCTTTCCCTCCCTCCTTTATCCCTTCCTTTACGACGCGGTTCGGGTGTCCACCGTGATATGTGAGACGGTTACTTTGCCATTTCCTTTCCTCAAAAACCAAAAACAAGTGATCCGACGGCGTTCATAGAGTTCATTGACGGTGACAACTTTGCAAACACCGTTCATTTTCACGAAAAGAAAGGCGCACAACCGGCTCTGTGGGTCAGTGGAGACCTCAATATCGCTTTCGCTTTGTATATCCTGGATTAGCTGAGCTAATCCACTATCATTTTTTTATAGTAGCTACGGTTGCCTAGACGTAGCGTTTAAGAGAAGAAAACGGCCAGCTTTTAAAGTTATACCTCGAAATATGCGCTGCGAATTTTGGAGAAACTTTCCTTGCAAATTTCTATTAGTTAGAACAGCCTAAGGAAAGAAATAGGATATAGTACGTGCAACAACGCGTCTGTGGCATTTCGTCAAGAGCTCGAAGAGGCATTCGTTTTATCACATGATTGTGAAGTCATCGATAAGAGCGAAATAGAATTAAACAAATGCACATAAATAACCAGTAAGGGATTGCAGTCAAAGCACAGAAGGAGGCTGGCTAGCGTGCATTCAGCCTAAATTTAAAAAATACGACCTTGTAATCTCCCACAGTACAGCTATTTCCTTTACAACTTTATGCACTGTTCTTTAGTTGGCCTAAATTGTTTCGGTAAAATGGTCCGACAAGGCCAAGCTCTCAAAGTGCTTTTACCACAAATTAGACAACAACTGGCCACTTTTAAGCCGGGTACCCAGTAGGATATACTTATGCTCTAACACGCCAAAAAACGCATTTCTTGCTTGGTGCGATGGTACCTATATAAGCCGAATACATCTTGAAAGTTTATGGCGCTGGCCGGACCGAATATGCGACACGTCGAATCCGCAGAAACACTTAACATAGTAGCTTGGAGCGTTTCAGTGAGAGCCAGTGCTCTCACTGAGTAAAACAGAAAAAATCGAGTAAAACTGGGTGAGCGTGCAGTTGCAAGAGGGACGTGATCGTTGCGCTTGCTCATTGGAAGCTCAGACATGGCACAGCATTCCACTGGACTATTCCACACGGACGTGACCGCGGAGAGACGCGTCCGTGACTCCTCTAAGTTTTATCATGACTTTCGCTTTTCAAAAAGCATGCGGATACATTTTACGGCTCTTGTCCAGACGCACAACAGCGCGCTCCACAAAGCATAAGGTGCGATAGAGACTTTTGCTCAACTATAAATGAGTGGTAACGTCGACTAAATATAAACAACACGACATCAGTGTATATACTACCGAGTATTTCGGTTCATATGTTTATATGTTGCGCGCGCACTAAGTATCAAGATCTCTTGAATTACCCTCGAGCAAAAGAATGAGTTCGTCCTTCTACTGCTGCTTTCGCTACATCGGGTGCTATGTGCCTCACGAAACGACAAAAGTGCGATTTGACAATGGCCACGAGGCTTCAGAGTGCGACTGAACATTAAAAAAAAAAATCGCGATATTTACAGAGCATTCGGGCCGTATCTTTAAACAAACTTTCACCCAACCCATCCTTTCTTGTCGTTGTCGCTGGACGGTATCCACCGATATTACACGGGCAAAAGAATCGGTTATATACAAAATGGTGGCCTGTCTATTCTTCTATTTTGCATCCCAGAACTCCAGTTCGGCTTGAATGCTTCGAGGTGTCCTAAGAAAACCGATTGACTGGCACGCGATTTGACCGTACTATCAGCTTTCAACAGCTGCATTAGCCGGTGGGGCTCTTTTCGGGACAGTATATCAGATAATTAAGTTGGCTACATAATATTACAATGCTGAATCGCCTGCTCTTTTGAGAACCAAAAAAAAAGAAACAAAACCCGTTTCCAACACAAAGTACGCGACGTTTCTATTCGCTCTGTGTTTTTCTTTTTGCAACTTACAGTAATCGGGTAGGATCAAAGAGACTTTTGAACCGAATCGGGTGAACCTCTATAAAGGTGAAAAAAGAAAAAAAAGAAAGGGGATATCGCAGCCAGAGTTCCTGTTTTCTTGGAATCGTCCGAAATCTCCCTTCATCCGCGCAGGATCTAGCGCCTGTAATTGAGTATATACGCAACAGATCCGGCCAGCCTTGGCGCGCGGTGTTTCCTATTGACGCAGTGTCGTGATAGGCGCATAAGCAAACGAATGCAAGCGCCCGGGCGCCGCCCGGCGTCCACGCAAAGCTCCCAATATGGGCGCCAAAAGCTGCTTCGATAAGAGTAATGGGAGGGAGTGCTCTATCGGGAGTCGACTGACGCGCGCGCGCGCTTATCCGCCTTTGGCGCGCCCGGGGCTTCCTTTGGCGCGGGAGCCAATCCTTCCCGAAAACATTATAAGCGCGGAGCGCTTCTGATATTTCCTCTACGGGATGGGCGCCAGCCGGATTATCGGCGGATTGGGACGCGGATCCGTTTTGTTCACAAGGTTATGAGAGGCCGAACAGGAGAGGTCACCGGCGCTCACTTGTGGATGGAGAGGCGCGCTTGCAAAAGCGCTGATGAGGTGCGCCCGGGGCCAGAATCCGCTAAGCTCGGGTGCGCGCACGGGTCCGCTGTGCCAGGCCCGCCGGCGACAAGAAAAGTTTGCTCGGCAGTCTGCTTAATTGGACGACTGCCGAGTCGGGCGAGCAGGGGACATGCGACGCACAAAAACGCAGCCGGAAGTGGTTAAGTGTCGGCTGCGCGGACTGTTCGGCCGCCCGGAGAGTAATTATTTTTCGATCCGTGGCGGGCTCACCTTTTCTACTTCATCGACGAGCAACACTGCAGCTTTGTAAAAACTGCTCGCTTCGAGAGCGTTCGCTGGCTGCTTGCGAGTAGCGCATCTAAGCGCTTTCAGCAGGTTTGCGAGACCGCCTTGCCCAACTTAGGCGCTGAAACGAAAAGGCATACATGTGCCATGACTAAGGGTGCGACGGCGCCCTGAAACGGGCGAAAAAAAAAATACCGGTCTAATGCGGCTGCTCCGCAACAATTGCTATTTGCAAGAAAAAAAAACAGCTTTTATGCGCTCTTATTGGCTGTGTCTATTTACCCAAAATATAACGAGCTGCAGGAGCGACAAATCTTCGTCTCCGTTTCGTCACTGATTTCCAAAGGGCAACAGGCCACAAAAGGTTTTCATGGAGCAGAGATTTGTTACTGTTATCGCCGCGCGCGTGGCCACCGGGCATTGTTCTTCAGTTACATGACGTCATCTTGCCGCGGTGCTCGGGCCAGCGCGCCCATCCTTCGCGTCACACGAGTTGAACCGGCGGCGCCGAGCAAGCGGCGTGGAAGAGGGCAGCGACGGGCGGCTTTGTGCGCGAGCGCGTGCTGCACACCTCTTTCATTAGTGGCGCCCCTGATCGCTCTATTCAGCGCGCCGACGCACCCAGCGCGGCCAGCGGAGCGTCGAGGACAAAGGCTTTGCCGGCGGGGGAGGGGGACCCTTTCTCCCCGAGGCCCGGGATTGCAGCCGCACGGCGGTCCAGAGACGTCGCCAAGGTTATCTTTGCCAGGCATACGGCGCCCTGACGTGAGCAGGCGCGCGCCGCGCGGGATGACTGATGTCGAGCGAGGTGTTTCCCTTTTTATCGGCCGTGGATCCAGGGCCCCCATACATCTTGGCGGCGCGCCCCGGCGTTATGCCATTGTTTGTTGCTCAGATCGGCAGGCCCGATAGCCGGTCAACAAATGATCGTGGCACGTCAACTGATTGGCCCCGATAGCATTGAGACAGCAACGCCGTCGGGGAAGCCCTCCCTGGTACAGGGGTGGCCCCTCTGTCGGCGGGTCCGGGAGGCAGCGGAGAGGCGTTTGCACACTGGTGGCGCTGTTGCGTCCGCGACAGCCCCTCCCGGCTGCCGAGCTATGCCGCTCCTCGTCAACGCCACGGCCAGAAATGAAGTGCCAGGGTGGTGCCCCCCAATGCGCCGAGCTGCGTGCCTGAGAGAAAACACTGCTAAGACATCACTCCTGCCGTCGTGGTTTGTTCCCTGCCTGGAAAAGCTGTAGGTGAAAAATTCGCTCAAGGCCCCATCGCGTGGCGCGCCGCGTATCAATTGTTGTCGCCAGTTAAGATAAGAACGTGCAAACAGCGAACAAAATAATGGAGGCTCACACTGGGGCTCTAGGTGCGGGCTTTCTATTTCCTTCATACGGTTAAATCGCTGTCTATTGGCGCTGTTTCCTTCACTTGACTTCATGGACGAACTAGTCCGCCAAAAAGCCCTATTAAATCGTACTAGTTGTAATTGTTTTTGCTTGCAGTTCTTAATTAACTTCTTATAACCACTGGCTCAAATAATAGCGATGTGGAAAACAGTGTTACCAATATATATATATATATATATATATATATATATATATATATATATATATATATATATATATATATATATATATATATATATAGGAAGCCAACAGTCACCGCAACCAAGGTGCAGAGGGGAATGTTTCTTTTTTTTATTTGCAGTGCTGATTAATGGGAGAATAATATTTGATTAATCTGTCGCTAAAAGAAAACTACTTATAAAGCAGCAGAAAAAACAACCATGCCGCCGGCGGGATCTCAGCCCACGACCTCCGAAACCGCGTCCAGGGCTCTACCAACTGAGCTACGGCGACGGCTGTCCAATCTACTGCTTTCGTGGGTATTTATGTTAATTGCATGTAAGCGAACCATGAGAGTGTTCACCAGCGTCACCCTCGTCCATAGCGGCGGACGTAGCACGTCCTGTATTACCGCGAGTGTGACGTGGAACGTCATCTAACGGCGAGTTCGGATGTATGTATGTATGTATGTATGTATGTATGTATGTATGTATGTATGTATGTATGTATGTATGTATGTATGTATGATGTATGAATGATGTATGATGTATGATGTATGATGTATGATGTATGCATGCATGTATGTATGTATGTATGTATGTATGTATGTATGTATGTATGTATGTATGTATGTATGTATGTATGTATGTATGTATGTATGTATGTATGTATGTATGTATGTATGTATGTATGTATGCATGCATGTATGTATGTATGTATGTATGTATGTATGTATGTATGTATGTATGTATGTATGTATGTATGTATGTATGTATGTATGTATGTATGTATGTATGTATGTATGTATGTATGTATGTATGTATGTATGTATGTATGTATGTATGTATGTATGTATGTATGTATGTATGTATGTATGTATGTATGTATGCATGCATGTATGCATGCATGTATGTATGTATGTATGTATGTATGTATGTATGTATGTATGTATGTATGTATGTATGTATGTATGTATGTATGTATGTATGTATGTATGTATGTATGTATGTATGTATGTATGTATGTATGTATGTATATGTGTGTGGGGGTGGGGCGACGGTTCGCAGCAGAGATTCGACGAACACCTGTTAGGCTTTGAGAGCAAACTTCCGTCAAGTGGTACAAGTGTCTCCACGGGCTAACCTGCTTTCAATTTTCTGTAGAAATACGAAAGAAACGGAGAGTCCAGTGAAAACTGAGCAACGAAAAAAAAAATATCGCGTATGCAGCTACAGGCTTGAGCAAAAACAAAAACGGCCTCATTTTCCGGAACAGCTACAGGAGCGTGTCATTAATCTTATTTTTTTTTGCCTTCCTTCACAGTCTACACAGAACTAAAGCCGGAGAATATGGAAACGGAAATGTATTATACGCATACAACAGTTACTGCGGGCTACACTCGGCGTGCTCGGTTTTACGAAATCGGATTCCACTAAATCAACGGGAACAGCTGGCACTGCGCTCCTCCATTCGCTGTAAGCTATAGCAAAATTTGTAATGGTGCCTTCATCATTAAATCCGCCCATTATCAGAGACAAGAGTCGGAGAAAGAAAGAAGAAACAGAAGCCGGAGTCGAAGCTCAAGCCCAAGGGTTGATCGATGAGCCCTGGACAAGTTTTCCTCTTCTCGGAATTCCCGAGCCGATCTAGATTTCGCTGGCTGGCACGCGTTCTGCTCAGCCCCAAATCGAGCTTGCTTGCTTAGGCAGTGCGCCGGGCATATAATTAGGGAGCACCTCGCTCTCCAATTGGTCTTGGTGCGCCCCGCTTAGAGTTGCGCCTTTCTCTCTCTCTCTCTCCGGCAGACTGCTCCTTTTTCCAGTTCTCTGGACCCTGGCTTGTTTTCTTGGGAGAATAGAGGAAGCGGAGGAGGTGGGAGAAGCTCTCCCGTGAAATTGTGATTAGGCTGCTCTGGTACTATTTCGAGGGCAGAAGGCACGTGCTACTCGCCCGGGATAAGGGAGCGCTGGGGAGAGCAGTATATACTACCTCAAAGGGTGAGGGCAAAGCAATCCGGCGACTTCTTTTCTAATTAACGTTACCGAAATTGAAGAAATTCATTAATAATCCCCGGACGCCGGAGCGAAATGGAGAAAAACTGTAGCGCTACATGCGTATTTTCTTCTCCAGCACTATACTCTTTCCGACGATCGCCGTCGGAGCTGACGCGACACGCATTTGCTCGAGAGAAATCGCTTGCTTTTGCTATCCTCGTTCCCCGCTTCGCGCGCTTCCGCTCTCCTCAGCCGTTCCTCCTCCCACCACTCTAGCCAATGTTCCGGAAAACCAGAAGGAGGCACGTCTCTGCTCACGCCGGCCAGGTCGGAGCTCGCTAATTGAACTTGTAGATTTACTGCCTCTGGGTTGTTCGGCTTCTGGCTGATTTCGAGACGGACGCGAAACAAAGCAATTTAGCGCGCCTCCTTGTATGGACGGCCGGCCGCGAGGACCGACGGTCCCTCTCGCCGCTGCGCTCTCTCCTTCCATGCCTCATCGTTCGGCGGTGCCCAGTGGGTCCTTATTCCGTCGAATTACGCTCCCAGAATGAGCGCCACCCCCGAGCACGGATATTCGCGCAGGCGTTAAGCTGGGCTCCAAGGCGCTCCTTGAACCTCGGAGAAGTTAATGCGAGATCGATGACGATTTCAAAGCGTCCTTTTTCTTTCCTCTCGCTCGTTAAGGTCATGCATTGGAAACGACACTTGTCGTGGGGCTAGCTGCGGTGAAGAGAAGGAAGAGCCGGCTTTCGCTGTAAGACCACCGCGGCCTCTTCAGCGTAGGGTCATTAAAATTGCTCCAAATCGTCATCAAATCTTGCAGAACCGGGAAGTTCGAAAATGGTCCAAGTATGAGACACGGCTCCATTCTGCCGTCTGGAAGACAATGCGTACGCAAGCACCTAACGGTGAATTCGTAGCCGGTCTGAAGGCCTCAGATTGGTCAGCACTGATTCAAAAGCAGTAGAACAATGCAAGGACAGGGATGAAGCAATTGTCATCCTTGCCTTAATGAGGAGAAAGGATACGGGGCGATGCAGCCCCGCTTTTCCTAATAACGCAATCGTGCATTTGCTATGCAATGGGCTCTCTGCAAGAGACGTTTCGATGTGCCGCTTCAAGCTCCAGAGACATGAAGTTTACGTCGCGATAACTTCCCTTGTTGAGATCTCCTCAAACATCGAACTCACGGGATGACAGGATGAGTGATCGTAGTCATAAAGGCTTGCGATAATTGTGACAAAATGCCTAATTTGGGAATTGTGCCAGGAGGAACTGATGAGCTCGCGGTGGCGTACTAAGCGGCGGAAGTCCGACATACTGCAACCGCGTTCGCGTTCGTGCGGTCAGAGGCAGTGCCGATGAAAATTCTCAACCAAAAGAAATAATAGACGATTTAATTAATGCGATTAGTTAGCTCTTATATGTGCCTAAAGAGCTACGCAGTTTACATCACTTTCAGCAGGTTCCCTTCTTCCGTTAAGCTTTATGAACTCCAGTTGAATGAAAACGAACAAGTGCCTTCTAATAGTAGGCGCACGCACACGCTGACCCGGCAGGCCATTTGGCTAACGGTGTTTTCTTTTTGCAATAGTATGCGCTCTGTTCCGAGCTCAGAATGGCGCTTCTGAGGCTCGTGGTTGCATAAATGTTTTCATTATTGACAAATAGCACTTTAACAGGGATGCGGGGTGCACTCGCAGCTCTCTAGAATTGCTCGGATATCAACGTGGCGTAACTGGGCTATTCGCAAAAGGCAGACTACTATTGTAAAGAAGAGCTGAGCGGCCCGCATCGTGGAATGTGACGCTCTGAGGCTCGTTTTATGACATTCGAATAAGGAAATCGATTTGTTTTATGTGAACCGCAGTAGTGAGGTAAAAAAAGAAAAAAGCAAAAACGAGTCTGATGAATGAATGAATGCATGAACGAACGAACGAACGAACGAACGAACGAACGAACGAACGGACGGACGGACGGACGGACGGACGGACGAACGGACGGACGGACGGACGGACGGACGGACGGCAAGTCACCTAGTCATGCCATGTGAAATTTCATTCTTTTCTTGATTTCAGAACCCAATCAGATAACCTTCGCTTGGTTGCTTCTAACCGCTTGAAATATATTTCTCTTTCACTGTCCTTAAACCCCAATGTTTTGAATAAATGAGTTCCGCGGCTTTCAATTGTAGGGTGGAGCCCTTTACAGAAAAATATCAAGTGGTACTTGACTCGATATGTCTTAGTCCGCAAAACTCCCTTCCTTGTCTGGAACAACAAAGAGCTTCCCCTACAATTATCATAGATATTTTCTTTGACAATTTTCTGTTTAAAGGTCCGGTATGTTCCCAGTGCTGATTTCTTCAGCATCCTTGTTTTCTACAGAGCTCTCTCTGTTTCTTTAACCTTTTTCTTGACCGATAATTGTTGATTTGCTCCCATACTGCTGTCCAGATATTTGCTTGTCAATTTTCTAGTTCGCTTTCTCTATTTCGTGTCAACATTCCTTATGGACAGGTTTCCGTAAACTTTCCTAGCCCACTGCATTTCCCTCCATTTCTCTCAATCGCTCCTCAAATGCTATCTTAATGCAAGCTTCTCTGCTCTCGAACGACGCCCATCCCATATCACCCTGTAGCCCCTGATTAGGTGTATTGCCACGTGCTCCCAAAGCTAGCCTCCCTACGCCGCGTTGTTTGATTTCTAACCTTGCTTGAACATGTCAGAAGCCGAGCGCCACAACCACTGAACCACAGCGGTGGCTAAGAGATTTTTTACTCGACGGTGTTAAAAAGCGCCCCGCAAGGACACATTAATGCCGATTCTGGCGAGGCAAAAAAAAAATGGTTTTCAAAAATTTTTTTTGAAGACTCTGAAGAATCTGTGATGCTATACTTCTTTTTATGCAAGTGAAAGCTTAACTTGAAGTCTAACCCCAGTTATTTACTATATTCCAGTGAGAAGCATTTGAATTCCAATGTGATACATCGCAGTACAGAGAGTGCACATAATAACTTCAAGGTTTGTCTCGGCAAAGTAGAAAGCATTATTTAATGAAAGTTTCATGAATGTTTAGAAAAACTTTGAAAGCTCTTGCCGACTAAGCAAGGACTTGCTCAATACTCTATATAGAAACTAAATTATGCAGACAAAAATTATGGAGAACTTGCAATATTTTGGAAAGACCAACCCTACAATTTTCAGTCAGACCGCGTGCCGTATATTCTAGTGATTTTTAAAAGAGCAGAAAAATCGAGCAACATGGACTAAACTTACGAGACAAGTGACTCCGAAGCGTGGTTGAAAGAAAAAGAAATTTTTTTTTTCCAAGAAAAAGCTAGAACATAAACTACAACCTCAGAAAAATATCTCTGCTTCACGCTGGGGTTCTCACTTCCGCGGCATACGTTTTTCCCACCTCTGGCCCTTCTTTTTGGACTACGTTCGGGACCGGCGCTGCTCGTGGAGATGTGCTTGCAGAAGTGAGATTTAAGAGCATTACAAAGGCGCTGTTTTGCTCCAGTTGAAGACAGCCCGTCAGTTCAAAAGATGCCACACAACCACAATGAACGGCAGCCGAAGATGCTACATCATGCGTTTAGCAAACTCGCAACAAAGGGAGTGTATCCCTGAAAAAAAAGAAAAAAAAAGCGTCGACGAACAGACTGGAAGAGAGAGTGCCGGAGAAATCTAGGGAAAAAAAAGGATAAAACAGGGATGGAATGAAGCGATGGCGCTCCCACACGATACACGCAGAAAAAGGAAAGAGAGAGAGATGTTCGGGTGGCGACGACGCTGCGGATGATGACTTTTAAACTTAAAGGCGTCGCCTCCAGCTCGGTGCCGCAGTTGGTCTGGAGCAAAAGTCGCAGCATATATGTAAGTAGAAGGGTGCCGTAGCGCGCCACGTGAATTTTTTTCCCCGCCACTCTATGTTTCCCGGCTGTCAGCTTTCGAAAGAAGCAGCGGCGGGGGGAGGGGGGAGGGGGGGGAGTCAGCGGAGGCAACCAGAAAAGCGAAAGGAGGCGAGACCACAGTGGGCGAGGGAGAAGGCAGAAACTTGGAGGCTACGAACAACGATGTGTTTCAGCTTCAGGGCACTTCGAATTGTCGCTCCTTTACTTGGCCCGTTTTCTCTTGCGAGACGCATCTGAGGTGCTGCTCCTTTCCTTGTGATTCATCCACTGAGGCGTCCTCCGCGTGTCAGAGCGATGGCGCGCGCCTACACGACCAAAGATGCGACAACACATACGCTCCTGGTAACTAAAACAAACAATAATATAATAAGCCGTATGGGAAGAATAGAAAGAAAGAAAGGCGGCGAGGGCGCGCGAGGGAAGACAGTGTTGCACCATTTGCGGCAGAAGTCATCTTTTCTGTCGTTGGCGTTGCAGCCAGGGCCGCGCTCTACTAGTCGCGGAGAGCGCGGTCTGCTTCTTCTGCCACTTTCTTTTTTTTTTTTCAACGGTGCCGCGCGCCTCTCTCTTCTATCTCGGCCTTTTCTGGTTTCTTGCGTGTGTACACTCCGCACGAAAGGTCTGCGCGCTGCGAGTGCGGCCAAAGGCACTGCGTGTGACAAAAGCAGGATGGGGCAGAACAAAGACAGAAAGAAGCCAGGGACATGAATTCAAATAAGAAAAGTATAAATAATGAACGGTGTTGTCTCGCGCGACACTTGGAGCAAGGGAAAAAGGAAAGAAACGCGGGGCGAGGAGAAACGCGAGGGAGGGGGGGGGGGGCGCACGGCTTCTCGGTACAGTCTTCCTCTGTCACAGGGATGGCCTTTATTTTCTCTTGGAGCGCGCACGGCACCCCCGGCCGTGTTTTCACTTTCCGAGCTGCGACGGAGCGTTTTCATTCTCGGTGTTATTGCCATTGTCGCGACCTTTTGTATCCCGGAAAGATTTGTACGTGCGCCCCGCAGCCGCGCGCGAGAGAGAGAGATAGAAGAAAAAAAAAAGAAAGCGAAAACCACGCTTGGCTTGCGAGCTTCACGAGATAGTGAAAAAAGGGTATCATAAAACGGGTTGAAAAATTTTTCAGCATAAGCCATTAACACAAGGCGCTCTTCGAGAATAGAGCTTCCGTGCAGCAGAAGAACGCGGAGTCATCACAATCTAAAAGTACTATCGTGATCATCGACGCGTGGAACTGATAGCGCCGTCATTGCGGTCGTTGTCGCTGGCGGCTTGAAAAGAATTAGAGCGCCGCAGTCACGAGCTTCTGCTGGCCTCCTCGTGGAGATATATCTGCGGCGATCTAGCAGGTCATTTGGAATAGATTTATCCGTGCGCGTAAGCTAGGAAGCGTAGCGTGGGTTTGCGTCGTGTTTTTTTTTTTATGTCGCTGCGTGTGAGAGTGAACGGTACATTCTTGGCATTTCAGTGACGCTTCATTACCCTCCCATACGTACTCCTATATGGACATCTTTATTTACAAAAATACACGAAGTTTTTCAGAGGCTCTTATTAACTCGCCTAGTGCTCTGCCTGTTCTTTAATGCTCCCGGGGTGAGGATCATCAGATAAAGAAGTGCATCAGGATTTCATGGTGCGCGAGCAGGCCGAATTTCGTAATCGTAAAAGTTCGGAGTAAGCAAACTTTTCACTATTGTTGATTTGGCTGCTGGCTCTCGTGCTGATGAAAAGTCAAATACATTAGTGAAGCCTTAAGGGCACAAATTTACGACCTCGTTTCGAAGCAGGGAGTCCTGTCCAAGGGCCAAAAGCTGATTAGACATGTACTGCGCCCTTTGTACGAGCGACATTCAAGATTAGGAACTCAGCAATGTCAAAAAATTTAACGACGATTACTGTACTCCCTAATTCTAGTTTTGAGCGCAGCATGGTCTTGCGCTATATTGAGGGAGAAAATATGGACGACGCCCAAGGTTTCCTTAAGTGTACAAAGCGTAGCATTGCCCCTTTGTCGCACAACGCGTCTAAACTATCGCACTGAACATTGCTCAGTGGTGCAGACCGGCGCGGTGCATTCCTTGCCGGTGTGATGACCCCCATAATGCGCAGGTCCACACGGGACGGAGAGGCAAAGAGACACCGTATGGCTCAGTTTAAACAAACAGATATATTCAATAATTATACATGATTAAGATTCAGAGGCTGGGCTGACCCAATTTGCAACTAGTAGCTTTATGGCAGATCTTACGCTGACTCGAACATAATCAGCTCCACAACTTTGAGACAATTAGACAATTAGGGGCCCACAATCTTTGCGCAAGGAATCACCTCACTTGGGCGAGGCAGTGCGTTGTTTTTCACAAACCCTTCATTGTGTGCCGCCTGTAGTGGACGTTGGTGCTGCTATCGGTCCAAGAGGCGGGAATGTCCGGATCCCGCAGAGTATCTGTTACGGGTCCAATGGGATTTATTTTTGGAAATTTCGCGGAGAGTTTGAAGGATGCTACACTTCCGCCACCGGTTGGCCCGGTATTGCACTGCCTCCTGGATCGGCCTTGTCTTCAGCGCGTCTCTACTATCCCGTCTTTCTATCCCATCTTTCAACTCTCCTACTATCTGCACGTGGTAGCGATTGTGGCTCGGCTTGAGCCAGTGAGCAAGGCCTGTGCACTTTCCTTTTCTTTACCCCTGGCAACAACAGACAGGACGCCTTTAATGGAATACTTTTCTGAGGTATTTGCCTGCTAAGTTGTCCACCGCATAAGCAGGTAGTTAATGTGCATGTTTTAAGCATGACGGCTATCTGTAAACGTGTTAAGGAAGTCATTGCGCAACACCTGGCATAAACTAAGTTCTGCCCCTCTCGCCTGCCCCCGCCATACCCTCCTCGTCCTCCACTTTCCACCTTACGCTTCCGCCTTTCTCTCTTCCATCGCTGCCCCCCTCCTCTACCTTTTTATCTTCGCCCTCCCTTCGTTATCGCTCTACTCTCATCCTTCGCCATGCTCTTCGCTTTGCTCTAGCTGTACGCCGACAACGACGACGACGCTCAAGCCAGCAACGGGCGCCGAAGAGCCGAATTCTAGAATACCGACATCCGCAATATTCCTTCGACAATATTAGCCCCGAGCATAACCTTGGCACCATGGCCACTACGGGCTGTGGGTGGGTCACGCAAATGGCGCTACATCCTAGCCTTCTTAACACAACATACGGCCCAGATTTAACTCCTCGGCACTACATCGTCACCTCCATTCTCCCTCCTCAAACGGGGCACTCCGCAAGGCGCCGTTCTCTCCTCCCTCCTATGTAATGTAGCCTTAGCCCCGCTGGCCAAACAACTCATCAACATACCTGAGCTCCACGCGGCAATATACGCCGACACATCACCTTATGGACGACTGAACGCTCCACAGGGGAAGCGCAAGACACTTTACAATTAGCAGTCGATATCTTCACCTCGAACCTGAGTAATATGGGCCCTAAGTGCTCCCCGCTCAAATCGGAAGTGCTCATGTTCAGACCACTTCAGTGGAATCAACGCATGCACCTCCGAATCTGCGACTACCACATACCCCTGGTCAATAGATTCAGGGTCTTTTGACTCTATTTACCGGACATTTTGGGTGCAATTTTCACTCCACAACTCCTAGACAAGCAAACCAAACAAATCGCAGGCCTTATCCGCAGAGTGGTCAAACGCAACCACAGCCTGCCGCAGAGGAAATCTTTTAATATGAAAGCCGCCCTCATCACCAGCCGCTTGACTTACCACCTTCCTTATCACTTGCTCATCAAAACGCAGCAAGACAAAGCTGTGGTCCTTATTAGAAAGGAGATCGACTGAGCGCTCCGCATATCACAAGCCGTTAGCACAAATCTCTTGTTCGCAATGGACACCTACAATATTATCTCGGAACTCCTCGAAGCCCAACGAAGCAACCAGATACTTGGACTAAACCTCACAGAAACCGGCCAGCACCTCCTAAGACATCTACACCTGGCCCCCACCACCTGCTCACCTGCCCCCATTTACCAAATCATCCCACCCGACATCCAGGGTCAACTGCACGTGAGACCTCGACGAAGAAATATGATCCCCGAGCTATACAAGGGCAGACGCCAGGCCCGAGCTGAATATTATACCAAATGCCATATAGGTAGACCCGACATATCCTCCACGTGGACGCGGCTCAACACACCCTACCAGGCTATTATAACACTGTTGCCGCCTACAAGGATGTCACCATCGGGGCCGCAGCCACCCTCCACGCCAGCAACCCTACGGAGGCTGAGGGCGCGGTCATCACCTTGGCGCACATACACGCTACACAAAATCCCAACGTCACTGAAATATGCACCGACTTCCAAGGTGCGTACCGTCACTATCAAGAAGACATTATCACACCAACCACCTGACGCGTTCTCGCATGAAGACACAGGCTTACCCAAGAGATAACTCTCACGTGAGTTTCTGGACATGTCTCGATCTTGGTAATTAGCGCGTTCATGCGCTGGCACGAGAACTATCCCTCAGGGCCCTAGAAGATCGGGCACCGATTATCACATCACACAGAAAACCTCGGGGCTCTACTCACGTACCACCAAATCACCACTCATTACAAAAACAGCTGGTTTACCCTCCAACCACCTCACCGTACACTAGATTCAAAATACAGTGCTTTCTGGTGGCCACTGCAGACAAACTTACATCTCACCCTACCTCCTCCATCGCTAACATCCTACCTCAATCCTCTCACTCTGCTGAATATTTGGGGCGGTCAAGGCTACCCTCATACACTACCTATGGGAATACCCCCAACCGATGGCATCTCCCCCCATATCCAACCCATCACCCTCCTCATGGGAGGCCGCTCTGCGAGCTGCTCGACCAGCTGGCCAAACATGTTTAGCGGATAGAGCTCTCCTTGAAGCCCAGGCCCTTGGACTCTTGGACAAGTAGCAGCCCACCATTTAGGACTATTTGTTCTTTTGTTAAAAAAAGTTGCCCCCCCCCCCCCCCCCGTCTCCTCCCCATTCTAACTTCAAATGTATTCTTCTCAATTAAAAAATACAGCCTATTAGCAGGGTATGACCACACGCGCCGTAGGACTGACAAAATTACACCATGCAAACGCACGCATAGCAACTCTTAATGACTGACGAAAATCCTGTCTATACCACGTGACAGTAAGTAACATATCTGAGTAGAAAATTCGGGGCATTATTGCCGTCTGCTTTCAATTTGATCCGTTCGTGTGGTTCAAGCTTGAGCACTTTACACGCCTCTATTGGAGCTCAACGTAACTCTACTTACCGAAAAGCTTTACAACGGTTATGTAGGAGAGGATCTAGCAGTGAAGAAATGGGTAGCACTTAAAGTTGGCTTGACTCTATCTTGCAACGCGCAGCTCTCAGTTTTTGCAGTGCCCTCAGCGTGGCTGCTTTCTTTATTTCCTGTTTTTACTGGTTGTGGCAGTGAATTTTTCCCCAGGAAATGAAACCTGTTCTCAACTGGCCTTTTTCTCCAGCGTTTTGAAGCTGCTCATGCATATTTGCCCGAACAAATGGTCTGTAATCCAACCAAAAGACGGTTAATTTTTTTAGTTAATTTTTTTCCGAGACCAAACACCTTTACAGAGCTGTACATCAGGCAGGAATGCGGAGAAGTAAAGGTGTAAATAAACATTCTTGGAATGCAGCAAGTGACCAATGAAATAAAAAAAAGTCCAACGAGTTTAGGGGATCTTTACTTAGAGGCGCGAAGCACACACAGGCACTGAGGCCCTCAGTCCCGCCTATATTTGTTTCGCGCCTGGAACCAAAGATGAACTATTACCAACTAGCCCAACAAGACGTTCTTTCATGGGTTTAGGGGAATCCCCGAAGGTGGAGTAAATTATAATTACACAGTAATTACCCATAACGTCCGCCCAAGCGCAGCCATACGGATACGAGGGAAAGCTTTGCAGCGATCTCAAAATCTTCGCAGTTGAAAAATTTTTCCCGGGCCAGGCTAATTTCTTCCTCAACTGCGAAGTTTCTGAGCTGGCGGTAAAGCTTTCGTTTGTAGCCGCATGATGCGCTTCGGTAGATGCTAATGAGTAGTTACTTCATTATGACAAGTCGGCGCCAGCTCAGTACGGGATCAAGTAAGCACCAAGATAAAACTCAAATCAAAGATGTAGGCAATGTATGACACTCATATGGCGTTGTTGTAAAGATTCCCGAAACATGTTGTCGGGCTACGGTGTCAACGACAAAACTGTACGCAGGAAAGCATTATTCGTGCAATCAATCAATCAATCATATAAAGAGCAAGAGTTCACATGAAAGGACGGCTGGACAGAACCTTTTTTTTTTCGTTTTCTATTGGTTCTTTTTACTATGACAGAGACAGCGGTGCTATTTTAAGTTTTGCTCTTTTCTCTTTGACTAACCATCACTGGCCTTGGTCTATCTTCCCTGCTGGATGTTCTTGCATCAATAGCAATGCTGGCCAGAAATGAATGGAAAGGGCAGAATTCTTTCTTTTTCGTGCTGCCTTTTATTCTTTTTTTTTTCTCCTCCCCGTTTTCTCTTCAAGTCTATAGCATGGGGACTCGGCCACTAAGCGCGACGTATCGGAATAGATGAGAATGAGCTTAGAGGGAAGCATTCGATACATTGTATACCGTCCTTGATGGGGGACGCATTCCCTTTTTCTGAAGGCGCAGTTTAGTCTCACATCGGCCCTCAACGACTACTTGATCTTTAAAGAGGTCACTTTGAAGCAGTCGCTTCAAAACGTCGATGACACGAGGCCGCCGGAGTGCAGAGCTGGTGAATGCCCCGGCTGTCAAACACATCTTTCCGAATTAATCATTGTTTAGGCGTTACATCAAACGTGGGATAGTTTCACTTGTCGAATAATGGCCACGTGAATCAAGAAGCTCCTGGACAGAGTAGAAACGTTTTTCTATTTTCGTTTATGTTATGTTATTACAGCTTTTTCACTCAGTGAGATAAATGAATTCTACCTAGCTGGAGAGGGGGGGGGGGTCACAGAATTGTTTCTCATGTTCCTTCACTCCTCATCACGTAGCAGGTATAGATAGAACACGATCATGCCGCTTGGCACGAGCACTTGGTTGACTGAACTGAATCACTCAGCGGTGAACGGGCTCTCATTTCAGGCAGGCACATTGCGACTTGGTTAATACACGAGTAGAAGCGCAAAGATAGACTGAGAAAAGCGCCGGAGTGGTCTTCTGATCCCCAAACACTCTTTTTAAGCATTAAATTTTTTTTTCACCCCCACCACCACTCTCACACGACGAAAGAGCAAGCATAAAGACCAGAAGCCACATTCACAAAACACTGCATACCTAAAAGCGCTGCATAAATGGCCGGCGCACGAGCGTTGGGCACTTTCGATAGACAGCCAGGCGATAGCCCCGTCGTGCCCAGACATCAAGAAAGGCGCCGGCCAATCACTGACCGTGCATACATTGTCATCACCGGCAGCTCCACACAACCAACATCGTCCAGTTCTTTGCAGTGCCATTGCATCTACCAATGACCTCCAATGGCCTCCTCTCTTGCGCACCGGGACTATCCAGCATGTTTTCCAAACGCGTCATTCTATCTGACACTCTGCTGCTCCTGAGTCCCAACTACGTCCTCCATCTCTATTTATCCATTCTGCCCCTCAATAGAGACCTACTTGTCATTTGTTGCGAATGACATGTAATACCCTTGCCCACTTTCTGTCCTCAGCTTGACGTAAAGAAATCTTAGCTACAGTTTGTTTGCTAATCCACTCTATTCTCATTTCGTCTTCTTTACATCAGCTTTCAATAAGTGGCTTGGCTATTTTTTAGTTGTATTACTTGCACACTGCATAGCACAAGTTTCAAGAAACCTCCGATCAGTCCTATCAGAAAGATTACAACAAGGCCCACCACTTCAGTATATACCGTCTGCCTTTACATAACTCCCTGCTTTACTTTTTTTTTGCCTCTGAAGGTCCTAAAAACACTAAGATACGTAAATGTATGACAGTGGTGTTTTCTGCTTTCAGTGCTGTACGTGCAGGAACAATGTCAGGAAGCACAGAAATGTTTTTGTTCCGGGTTCATCCACAAAGGCTACATGCAGTTTTCCGTTTCTCAACATGGCTGCGATCGTCAAAGAAAGCCGAGGCGTCTAGGGACACACGGTTATACTTAACGGAGCAGCCCTGTTGTTGGGCGCCAAAGCGTCACACGCAGCCGCCTGGACCCCCCGCCGGAGGCATTCAGGGTGTGATTCATTGTAAGCGCGGGGTCTGGCTTCGTCGATTCTTAGGGAGCCCCGAAGTTTTGAGAGAGAAAAAAATTACGTGTTGCGAGAAATGACGATCTGCCTTCATGCTGCGCATAAAAAACAGAATGTCACGTACACGGTAATGATGTGTCATGTCTCTTCCGCCGAATGTACATAATAAAACATGCAGACAGGTTTCTAATTACCGATAACAAAAGAGCATGCCGCAAGAGCAACTGGCTTTTGGGGGGGGGGGGGGGGGAGAGAAAAATTGAAAGGGGCGTTCACTTAATCACATCACTTTCAAGGCTTAGAGAACAAGGAATAAAAGGACCTCACCGACTGAAGTTAATGCATATTTATTTCTTTACTTACATGAGTACATAAGGGGAGGCTGGTGCCTGACAATGGCACCGGCCACCGGCTACATCTTTTTTCGCGAACCGAAGCAAAATCTTAGAAGAATTGCCGATATATTAATACATAACGTGAGAAATCATAACCAGATTCATGGTGCTATAGTGGTTCTGAGACAATGTCGTAGGGTGAATAACTGTTAAATGTGAACACTAGTAAGGAAGTAATGAAAAGCAAACAGTGCCTTCGCTGGCATGCCTTAGTAGTTGGCAATACTTTTGCTTGCATCAAGAAGGTTTTGAAGCACAATAATACGCGTTTTAGAAGTTCACGTGTCGTTTCATAGACCTAACAGCTTTATTAAACTGCAGACCTTTTGTCAAGGTCGCTTAAATCGCTCCCCAGTTTGTGTTCGAAAATATATCTTTTTGTGGGCCTACTAATCGCAGGTGATAAACGTCTTCATCATCATGGGCCGCCCCACATATTCTAAGCAGAAATTACTTTGAGTTCGCATTTCTCAATTGCGTGTGGTAACTATTTCAGTTGGGTTCCGTGCATATATGCATATATATTAGCTAACGGCGTATTTCACATCGCCAGAATCGAAGGCCAAGATTGTCGTAATGAGCTCGCCTTGTCGCTGCGTGAACCTCAGAGTTTCCAGGAATAATAAAGTGTCTGAATATCAATTGGGAAACAACAATACATCTCTTTTAGGTCACGTTGGCAAGTTTCAGCACAATGTGGGCAGTGGTCTTGAGATACTAAATATATATTTCTTCTATCGCATTCCTGTAGCCGTAGAAAACCTGTGATGCTGGGACGCAAAGCGGAATATGTGTGGGGAAGTTTCCGGTGTTGGTAAAACGTTAAATGGAGGCTAACGCACCTCTACAATGACCAGAGAGCTAGAACTCACTTGGGGAAATCCCAGGAACACGTAAAGGTCTGTAGTATAATCCGCTGCAAGCGCTCTTCTGAGGTAACTGGTCAGCCGTTAAGCATTAGTGCAAGATACGCGATTTTTTGATGCAAGTGGGCAGTGTGGCTTTTAGCAGGGGTGACGTCGGCCCACCACAAACACGAGAGGGCTTTTTTTTTACTATGCGTGGTCCCTGCTCAAACTTTGCATTTTATATTTGTATAATTTGTGTAATTTGTGTAATCTGTGTTATTTGTATAAACTGTATATTTGATGTAATTTGTACAATTTGTATATTTTGTATAATTTGTATTATTTGTACCACTTGTATCACTTGTATAATTTGTGTATTGATCTCTTGTATATTTTGCCATCACTAAAATATACAGTGGTCGTAAGCAGACGTACCCCTTATTTATAACTTCATTTTTGCTGGAAGTATGACATTGGGCATTCAATTCAATTCAATTCCATTTATTTTCCAGAAAATTCTGGCGGCTGCCTGGACTAAAAGCTGTAGGTATACAGCTTGACGAGGCCCAGGCAGCCGTTACAAGGCATAGAAGCAGACTTTGTTGAGAACATTTACATACACACACAAAAAAAAAACGAACACATAGTCAGGTTACAGTTTTCACAGCCAGAAAGCACAAAATCATCAATAAATTACAATAGGGAAATACAGAAAACATATTTACATAAGATACAAGGGAGCAGCTGTACTTGGGCGCGAATTATACGTCAGGAATTATTTTTGAAGAAATAATTCACGCAATGCTTTCTTAGTAAAACACGTTGCGGGGCTAGTTGGTTATGCATATTCTTTCGTTAAAATTTAAGCAGCGCTAACTTTTAGGACGAATACACAGAAGACATGACAGGACGGGCGCTGACTCCAACTATGTTTATTGAACACGTTTTTTTCGTAGAACATATAAGACAAAACGAACCGTGAGCGCATGCGCATCTGCGACAGACCACAAAAAGAAAAGGCCAAGATGACAACGATGACAGCTAAGGTAGATTAATGAGGGCGGCACGCATTTCGTCCCATATTTTTAAGCAATCTGAATTCGCTGGCATGCAGGGAGACAGAAGTGGTGCTGACACACGTGTCGCCTTTTGCCTTGATGAAAAATGCTTCGGATAATTCCCGAGCTAATCTATCTTTGCTCCTGGTTAGAATTTTGATTTTGTCAAGCCGTGGCTCACAGTTCTCATCGTTTTGGTCCTTGCAAGAAAGGCAATGAGCGGGTAGATTCAGGCATGAGTCTGATGCGTTTCCCAAACTTCGTTCATGTTCCCTGGCACGGTCGTTAACACAACGCCCTGTCTGGCCAACGTACACTTTGCCACAAGAAAGGGGGATCTCATAGACCACACCCGTGGCACACCGGACAAAGGGCTTGGCGTGTTTTGTTCCACAGCCGGATGTTGCAGGGCCACTGCTGCTGACCTTAGGGCACATCTTAGCCAGTTTACAAGGCGCAGAGAACACCATCGGGACGCCGTACTTGTTGCCCACCCTTTTTAGGTTATGGGACACCTTGTGGATGTATGGCATAACCACTGGTTTGGCATTCCCGGGTCTTTCTTTTCTACGTGTCTTTTTCTGCCTTCCCTTGAATTTCTGTAGGAGTGCTTCGGTCACAGCTGTCAACACGTGATCAGGGAACCCTGATCTTAGTAGGGTTATTTATGTCTTTATATCTATTTAAAATTACTGGAAGATTGTGCTGTAGTGCTTGGAACTTATAGTCAGTGCGAAAATGGGGAACTAACCAAGTGTCTGTGTTGCGAGTATTAACTGTGTGATCGTTCTGTTTCAGTAGCGCAGTGCCTTCTGTCATAGACCTAAAGGATGACGACAGATGAAATGAAAGCAATATTCGGAATTCATACATACTTTGAATTTTTAACACACTGAATGTTTCAAAAGCTTGCCGTGTGTGGCTTAGGTAATCAAGATTGGCAATGTGACGTATAGCTTTCTTTTGCAGAAGGTAAATTTTTTCTAAGTTGGTCTTTGTTGTTGTCAACCAGACTAATGAGCAATAGCTTATTTGCGAGACAAATAATGCATTATATATTTGTAGCTTTATTTTACCAGGAAGGAACGCGCGGCAACGAGCAATTGCACCTGTTACCAACAAGAGGTTTTTTATTATCTTCTCAACATGCGAATCCCCTAGGAGCGTATATAAACACTTCCACTCATTTCATTTTATCGGCTTACCTACTGAAGCTACTCGCATTTGTGTGTTAAGTTTTCGAATGCCATAACATGGTAAGCACATATAACAATGAGAAGAAACTAGCACTACTATCAATTCCTTATTAATTGGCCATAAGCCTATCTTTTTGAGTCTGACTTTTGCCGACGCAGGGAGGAACGAAGTTTGAAAAAATCCCCCCCCCCCTTCCCCACGCAAGCAGGAGTACCAGTAATATTTTCATCGCACTAATACATCTGTAGGTAACGTGCTGTAGAGAATATTTTTAATTTTTCTTCTTTTCAGCGTTAGCGGCTCCTATACTACATCTACTCGCAGGTCAATCAGCTCCTCTTTCTGCGTGCCTTGAGCTTTTAGGTCCCGTTTTTGTTGGCCCTCATACTCCATTCAAAGGAGCAGAATTTCTTTTTTTTTGCCCGCGTTACTAGTGGTACACCTGGCCCTTCTTAAACTAGATCACAATTGTTTTTAAACACGTTTTAGCGGCTCTCATTTTCTATCTAATTTTCGCTGTCTGACCTCTCAGTGACGAGAATGAGACATTAGTTTATGCTTAATCGAAACAAATAAGCCAATATACTGTATACTTTCAACTATTTCAACCATGCGCACACTCTCTCCAACAATAAAACACAAGAACAAAATCGTGAATAAAGATTCGTTTTAGTCATACCGGCCACGTAGTAAGAAAAGAATACATTTTTTTAATATGTCGCTTGAGCTCCGCAACATGCCCTAGCACTTTTTTTTTTCACTTATTATGACATTTCTATTTATAGCTGCACGTCAGACAAGGCAGTTCGCGCATTTCGCCACAAGAAAAATCACGCGCCCTCGGGCTTGAAAGCGTTTTCAATTTCATGATCTTCCCAAGAAAACGCGCGGACCTCGGCTGTGCGTCTGTGCCGTGCTTGGCATCGTGCAATATTAAACCGCCGTCGCCGCTGACACCGGCGCCAGTGAAGTCGCGAGACCGGACGCGGGCGAACCTCGGCCAGTCATTTCTGATCTCTGAGAACCCATCAGTCACGCGTGCGTCGAGCCAAGCAGACAGACCGAGGAAGGGAGCCAGCGGGATGGGGGGAGGGGGGGGGGGGGGTCACTGCCGAATGGCGATATTTCATGTGTGCGCGCCAAAACCAAGAGGGAAAAGCAAGAAAAAATGCCCCAAACGGGCGCAGCGACCACCGGCAAAGCCACAAGATCTAGCCGTATCAAAAGTATACATTTGCCGACTCTTGCACTCAAGGCGAGACAAAAGCGCCAACCGCAGTGCCTAAAAAACATCTCCGAGAGCCGCAGGCTGATTTAGGCGCGGGTAAGGCCCAGGGGTGAGCGCCGCGGAACTCATCCATAATGAATGAATATTTCTGGTCTCTGCATACTTATTCAAACGCCACTCTCCCGTTCCCCCTCTGATAGATTGAAACCTTCTGGACAGCGAGCAACTCTTTTGCGTGCTTCGTGCCAACTGGGCACGCGACCACATCCCAGGTCGGCTCCTGCCGCCTGGGCCCAAGCGGGCCGCCGACGGAAGTGGAGCGCAGCGGGACAGCCATAATGTGGTGAACGCGTATTACGCATTCATGTAGCGCTGACTCGAGAGAGGGAGAGAGAGAGAGTCCAACCTCTGTCCGCGGACAGTTGCCACCAAACGGAAAAAAAATTTCTGATAATGGGGTGACGAAATTTATTGCCGCAGACATGAGCGAGTTACCCGCTCTTGAAAAGAAACTCGATTGACTAGGGATGAGCCAGAAGGAAAACGGAAAAGAATGAAATGAAAAAAAAAATAGCCAGCTGTAGTTGAGGTGCCTCACCCAGCCCGCCAAGAGGAGCAGCGCTTAAGGTCTGCGCATTCAATATGCGCTCCATAGTTTAATGTGGTCCCGGCGCTACACTGCGGTTTGAAGGCAGCCTTCGCCGTGATTACGAAGATAGCGCCGAGCGGTGTCAATGGAGAAGAGCACGCAATAGGCCGCCGGTGCCTCGAACGGCTACAGTGCGTGCCGCCGCGATGCAAATACGGCCGAAGGGAGCGGTGCTGTCCCCTATAGGCGAGTCCCACCGAAAACCCCCGCCGCTTCCGGCACAGAGCCGCATCTACAGAGCGGCGTTGGGCACCGCACGGAGCCCACGTCCAAGTAAGCGCGGCGGCCTCTTTTTTAAATTGCATGCGCGGCAAAGTCTTCGGCGGATTCCACTTTCGGCGCATTAAAATTGTCCCCACGAAGCTCAAGAGAGCGCATCCCGTGACAAGCCGCCGGAAGTTGAGCACGGGAGGCCCACAAGGAACGGATCCCGCGCTTCCACCGGAAGAGGGCTCGAGGGTTGCTGCTCGGAACTGAAAAACTGCGCTCCCTTTTGCACCCTCCTCCATCACTCCCCCTTTTGCGGGCCCTCCTTTTTTTGCCTAAATACTGCTACTGCGTGTGTTTTTTTCCTTTGAGCCCAGATTAGGGTGGACGCGTGATAATCTAGACAAAAGCTCCACTTGTATCCCGCCTACAGAAAGGGCGTTACTTTAGTGTGCAGAAGAAATTAAAGTGCACCGTTGCGCTGCTTATGAGTCATTCAAGCTGGATTCGCAGAAGAGTATCTGCGGGATAAACGGCCCAGATTAGCATTTTGGACACTTGGTGCGCAGGCAGCCTTTTTACAGCGTCGAATGAACGGAATCGTAAACAACCCTACTGAGATCTTATACTCCCTACGATGGGAGGGATGTGCACACATTATACTCTGTGAGCCTTATTCTATTTCTGTTCCCTGAGTAAGCGGCGTGAATGTCGTTAGGCTCCTTGTATGCAACCTTTTTGTGTGCATTGTATGCCTTTTATGCCTTAACTTGCTTCTTTGCTTTGAAGTTGTGAAGTCGAACGAGAAATGAGGACACGAGGGCCACTTACGTCGGGAGATTCCGTGTCAGTGGGAATTCCTCTTAATCCGCAATGACGCCTGCGATTACCTTCGAAGGAATCTGCAACGCTCATCATCGAAGCGGCCGCTTCTTTCTCTTCGAGGTTGTCGCTCTTCGCCTTCAATAATTACTAAACTTCTGAAAGGTGCAAACTCGGTACAGCAAGTACACGAAGTGTGACAAAGAGATTGTCAGTGTTATCTACCTGCTGAGAGGTAGTCAGGCATTGGCCACGGAGAACGCGGAACGCGCACCTTCGTCTACTAACCTAGCATAAATGCGCTGATTTTTTTATTATTCTTTGATGACGCCGCCTGGAACATGCTATGTCACCCTTTAATAAAAGTGAACGGGCCAACGGGTGCACTTTTATTCTCAGTTAAACATTTAGGTTATGTTGACGAAACACGTACACGAAGGTCAGTGAGGGAGAGGGGAGTAACACTAGGTTGGCGTACAGTATAACGACTGTTTTTAATTTCTGTCTCTCTGTGGCATTTTTTATCCCTCGTGAAACACTAAAGTGACTACAGTTCCTTTCTATCTCTGGAATCTACCAGGCGGTGACAGGCGATGGTAGGATTTGAACATAATATAATGTAATATAATATATTATAATATAATAAAAAGAGTTGTTTATTAGCCCATTCAGATTATATTATTAGATTTTATTAAGGGCACACAGGTACCACCACCGTGCGAGTCTTACTTTCTTACGGCGATGACATCAGGAAGCAGCGCAGGTTAGTTACACGCTGAAAATGGCGAAACCGACCACCGATTCGGACGCAACAAGCCCAGGCGCAAGCATGACGTACACTATCTCCGATGCAGGCAGGGTATTCTAGAATGCAACGGGCGTTATGAACGGCGCCGTGAACCTATGACCTGAAATAACTAAACGAGTTCGTTAAGCGGAGATCGCCACAATTTCTTAAACATAATGGCTGGGGCCGATAGCTGAACAAATCAGGCATTATAAGAAAACAAGCAGGTTTGCAAAACAAAAAAAAAACGCTCACGACGTGCTTATCCCGGAATCGAACTCATCAGTCGTTCAAGTGAAGCTGCTGTCGAATTGCGTAACTGTACCTGGTTGCTGAGGGGTAACCGAGAAAAGTTGGTAGCTAGCTGCGAGAGAATATATATATATATATATATATATATATATATATATATATATATATATATATATATATATATATATATATATATATATATATATATATATATATATAACGTATTACAAATAACGTATAACAAATAAACGTATTTGATTGCTAGAGGCAAAATGCAAAGTTGAAAACGCTTCATTTAGCCATTGATTTATTTTGAGTCGACGTTTCGGACAGAGCCTGTCCTTTCTCAAGACTCTTGAGAGCTCAAAATAAATCAATTACTAAATGAAGCGTTTTCAACTTTGTATATATATATATATATATATATATATATATATATATATATATATATATATATATATATATATATATATATATATATATATATATATATATATATATATATATATATGTAGCAGTGGGTCCAAACCTATTCACTCAGAAGACACGACCTCTCAAGATGCGAACGAGCAGACAGGGAGGAGAAAAAGGGAAGATAAGCGTTCCCCTAGAAATCCGCTTCAAGAAACACGTCCCCACCCGTGTCCGAAAAGGATTACAATTGCTGCGCTCTGGCTTTCGCCCTGCCCCGGAGTCCGGAGACAAAGGAGACGAGCAAAACAGGGCCAGAAGAGGCCAGCTGGCTTTGGCGAGGCAAATCTTCCTCGACGTTGCGAAATCTGGATGTGCACATTTTCCGGTCGACTTATTATGCAGGGAGCGAGGGGAGGACCCGGCGCGCTCATCTCCGCAACCATCGCCTTAAGTGATCTCCCCGAAGGGGTTTACGGGAAGCGCGGGCAAGGAGGCTTTTAAAGTCCATTCACCAGCGGCGGCTCAATAGGAGCCGCCCAGCGCCGGAAAAGGCAGCGGCAGCATGGGAGCCAGCGCGGCCCCGGAGCCCCCAGTGCGTACACAAAGCTCTCTCGCGGAGGAGGGAAAAACGCTGCGCCGCCGCGGAACGCCTCCGCTGCGGCGCTCATCTTTTGCTTTATGCGCGCGAAAGAAAGAAATAAGGAACACGGCAACAAGTTGCTGGATCAACAAGAAGTTTTTGGGGGATTTTCGAAGGAATCGACGGGGCTGGTTTCGATGGAAGGAAAAACTGAAAGCGCGGCCCGAGCTCCTTGGCGCTGGCTCTCTTTTCTTCCAGCAGGAACCTCCCCACGCGGTGGTTGGCAAATGCGAAAAGCGCCGGCTGACATGGCTGAAGTGGCTTAAGCTGGCTGAACGCAGTGCTTCGGTGGCACGTTATTGGAAAACAGAGCAAGGAGCGCTCCCCAAGATAATCGCTGACTTCCAGCATTAGTGCCGGAAGAATGACACCCAAAGCGAAAAATCATTTCACTCTTGGACGATGGTGTACATTACTGGCGCTCGCTGCCGGGGTGGTTTTTTTCTTTCCGTATTTTTTTTAACCTCAAGCTGGAAGATCCAGACCCTTGCGAAGCTAGATATTCTTATCCTGGACCATTCCTACCGAAAAATGTGTGCCGTTCCTGAGCACCCCGCCATCCGAACTGAAAACAGCATTTTCACTGCTTAGAAAAAGATTTTTAAAGGATCGACGAGGACTTGATCTAAACATAGATATTTATGTTTTGAGAATTACTAGTGGCTAGAGTAGTTGTCACAAACACAGAGGGAGCCGTTACTTAATGTTAACGACAGACATTGCGCTGCGCAATATAGAATTTCGCTTTAAATGCTATTGTGGGTACATATTTTGCCTAAATATTCATCTTGTCAAATGTTTAAGCAACATACGTGGCATCCTCGATATATAGTCCTTACCGCTCCAAAGAAATATAAACGTAAGTTCTGGCGCAAACTCTTGAAAACATTGCTACATTGCGTTTAGATATTTGAATTCCATGAGGTCAATTATGCGGCTGATTTTCAGCTCGAGCTTTCTTTACGTGGCCTAATTGTGTTCTGCATTTCTTTCTATTCTCAATTGTCAGCTATTCCCAGTAGGACTTTAAGGTGACTACGAACTCCACTGTAAGGCGAGCTTACATCCATAGACAAATTTCAAGAATGTAAAATATGCAAATTTAAGAAAATTAAGGGCTGGATGAGGAGAAAAAATAGCGTACACATCAAAATCACAGAACTGCGTCTGGTTTAATCCTGCGAACTCATGCCCGTTTGTCGAACCCCATTAGCCACTGAAACACCACTGCAAGAGAATTTCAAACTCTGAAGAAAGCTGACATCCATCCTGCAGCAAAGCGCGCTGCAGCCTAATAAAATTTTCGCTTAGTAACCAAAATACACCGACACTACGCGGAACTTCGTTTTGTTCATGTTCTTATAAGTGTCATGCACGAAACGCGGACGGCTCCGCGCATGCGTCGCATGCTCTACCGAAAACTGAACTGTGATGCTGCTTCCCGATTCGTTTCAGGACGACGTGGCGTTCAGGCGAGTGGATGGTTCCCACGTCTTAGTGCGGAGCGCAGGCCACAGGGTTGCTGCCCGGTCTCGCCACGCGCCCAGCGCGGCAAGCCCGCCGCAGCCTCCCCTCTTCCCGGCGGCGGGGTCGCGTGGCGATTGTGCCGCGGCTCTGACAGATATTAAACCGCCGCGCAGCTAGGAAGACATTAGAAGCTGCAGCCTGGCGCGGCGGTGCTGGAATGCTCGCCATGCATTGTCAGCGCAGCGAGCTTTTGCTCACGTCATTCTGTCAACGAGCAGCGGGGGGCCACCCTCCCAAAACATTGGCTGCTCTTGTCTAACCGGAGGCTTGTCCTGACATCCACGCCGCCAAACTGTGTTTTCCCCCATGCATTCCATTCGCCAGAGAGCGGTGATGTTTTGTTGGGCAAAGAATTGAGATCTCGGACAGCGCCGCTTATGCTATCGTTCGTGAAAAAGAAGTAGAAACAAAGAAGCAGTTAACTTGAGGGAGAGGTGCGCGTGAAAGCTATTGCATAGACTACATGCATCTGCATACCTCAACAAAGCTCTAGTGCTACATCCGAGTCCTCACGCTGAAGATTTCTTCTAAAAATTTGTGCATAAAGGAACATTGTTCCACATGTAGATGTTTTATTCCTTCTTCTTTAGCTGAACCTGGCCCCTTCGGTTACTCCGTGATATTTTGAGTAAACAACTGCAGGCACACTTCCAGAACAGCCTCTCCTTGAGCTGGCCGCTGCGACGACGCACCGAAACAATAATTTAATGAAAAAGGACAAGAAAAAACCGGCGAAACTACTGTGGGGGCTTCCTTTTAACCCTTGTCTCTAAAAAAATGAAAGCGATATAATAGCAATTTCAGTTTCTATCCGGGTAATTTTAATCTCACTCACTGTCTCAGGCACAACCGAGCCTGCGTCTTCGCATTTATTTTCCAACCCGTGCTGAATGAATGAATGAAAACAATAGCTGCATAATACCAATCCTGAAGCTAGAGCCGCCCAGCAGTTGGCCGTAAGTTCGAACCATGATTGGTCAGTCCCTTTGCGCTCGGCCGTTACGGTAGCCAACAAGACGATAACAAAGGCGTCCATCAATCACTGACCGATCTTCCGCAAGAACGGCTATATGAACACGTCCTTCGAGTCGTGGAACTGTCGGCAGTGAAACGTCGGAGAAGAGAGTACCCTCTGTTCCTTCACTGCAAAAGGTGTGGGAATGGTGCGATCTTAAGAGTGACCATACAAAAAGAAGCGCGTTTAAAAGTTCGATCCAGGCAATTTAAGCAGTAGCAGGGTGGCCGATACTTGCATGTAGCATAACGGACGGCGCGTTATACGTGTTCTTGAGTTATTTGAGCACAGTATTTCCTATCGCCATAGACACCAGCAGCTCCTTATCTTCATACTGCTCAGTTTGTTCTAAAATGGAAGCGTACAGTTTGACGCAGGATATGAAAAGCCATGTATTCCTCATCGCCCTGGCCGCACATCATTTTGACTTGGAAGTTGCCACCCGGTCTGAACGTAGCGAAGTCTCTCGTTTCCAAGGTGCGGAAAGAACTGATGTGCTCTGACGGTGACGTGGCATCTGTGGCGAAAAGGAAAAAGACAGTCAGCGGACAGATGTCGCCAGAACGCGTGATTTTCTCCAGTGGCTGCAAGTCACCGTGAGTAATGACGCTGGAAAGTTGATGAGGGCCATTGCAAAGGAGCTCCAAGTCGCAGAGTCGACTGTCAGGCTCGGTGTGCACGGGGAATTAAGGCACCATTCCAAAGTCATGAGGAGGAGGCAAATCATGTCCGATAAAACCCGGAAGAATCGTCGAAGCCTGAGGAGCATGTAATGGTCTTTTTTTTTCTTTAAGATGAAAAGGACGTTCACAAAGACCAAAAATCTAACCGCCATAACGACAGGTGGCTTTGCGCAAGCGCTGATGAGGCGCCTACAGTGATGCACACAAAAATACCCTCGTTTGTGATGGTGTTAGCTGACGTCAGACACGGGGGGGGGGGGGGGGGGACGTCATGCCACCACACATTTTTCGCAGGCCTTCGCGTAAATGCTGCTGCGGATGTGGAGGTTCGTTGCACCGTTGTAAAGCCCTGGATGAAGACTTTTCAAAAAGAAGACCTTATGTCTCTCGGCAAGATTCGGCTCCCGCCCACACCGCCTGCGTTACCCAGGAGTGGCTGGCCGATAGCTCTCCCGGCCATGTCACTCCTAACATGTGACCTCCCAGTTCTCCAGATTTAAATCCACTGGCGTCGTTGAGGAGGCGGCCAAAAAACAGCCACATGACACGAAATACTCGCTGAAGGGCGCCATTGATGGCTCAATGGCCAACATCTCTAAGGGCCACCTCATTCGAGTATGCAGTACTTTCTGAAGCCGAATTGAATCGGTTATAATTCGGGTGGCGGGTTCATTGAGTAATTCTGGAAATAAACAGCCATAGAAGCAGTTCCCAAACTTTGGTGGAAATATGTCTATTTTTTTTTTAGATAGTATGGTCCTATGCCTGAAGTCAACATCATGTTATTAAATACCTAGAGCATCCACGTAGTGAAATCGAGAGTGTTTCGCTCCAAATCTTTCTCCCGCTGTGCTTTTAGCTACTAGAATATTTATCGCCTTGAAGGCGCTTACAAGTGAATACTTGTGTTACATGTGCTTGATTCCTGATAAGTCTGGTATTGGATGTTTTTTTTTTTAAAGTACGGATTGTGAAAACCAGCAAAGCGTTCGACAGTGAGTTCTGCCTCTTCGTAACTGCTAACGCATTTCGAAAGTGCTGCAGAAAGAATTGTAATCTTGCAGTAATTTCATGCTTTGAAACCACACGGAAGTCCTTAACTAATCTTAAAGTGCGTTTTGAAGCGCAGGAACTGTATTCAAAAGGACGGGCTTCAGTGACTGTCGCGAAACCACGGCGGAATTTCATTGATGTACCGAAGGGATTCCGAATCGTGGTGTGGAAGGACACACGCCGGGCTCACTTGCCCGCACACACGTACGCATACATTACACACCGGGCTCATTCGCCTGCCGGCGCACTTGTCATGCACGTCCATTGTGTGCACCTATGTAATTACGTGATCACGAAGCGTCGCTGGCACATGCCAGGCCGCGGGCACCGCGCACGTGCCCGCATATTCTGCTCGATGACAGTGGAGGCGAGGAGGGCTAAGAACCCCGCGAGACAAGCGTTGACGCTGCGCAGCCCGGGCCGTAAGCACGGGCCATTTGAGCCGAGCAGTTGGGCAGAGGCCATTCGATCAACGCCGCTAGCCCTCGCTTACCACCAAAGAAAAGAGACGCAGAGCGTCGGCCACGCAGGGAGGGAGAGGGAATCCAAGTCGAGCGCGTTTTGCTGACGCTCGTTATGGGCGGTGGTGCGAGGGGGAGGATGGCCGCCAGGCGAAGGTATTTGCGTCACGTCGCCACGGCGGACGTGTCGCGACAAAACTGGGCAAGTGCCCCATGTCGATAATCCGCTCGTTTCGATCCCGCGGCGGATTCGTTATGGCGCCGAGCACGCGCCCGTCCAGCTCCGACGAGCAATGAAAGGCTCGACAAGGGAAGCCGGCAAAAACTAAAGCGCCAATTGGGAGGGGGGGTCCTCGGCAAAGAGATCGAAACGGAGGCAAAATAAATAAATGAAAGAAACGGGGCCTTGCCTTCAAATTTGAAAAGTGGAGCTGGGCGTTCGCGGGGAAATTGTCCATGGACAGCAAAGAAAGACGGGATGAAGGAACCAAACACACAAATAAGCAAAAAAGAAGGAAAAGCAAATGCAGAAAGGCAAGCCCCACATGCAGTACAACAAGCCCGTCCTTCGCCTCTACTGTCAATCAATGAGAAACTGGCACAGAGAGTTTCCTGTTTCCCGTCCTTCCAAATAGCGATATGTCCGCTCAGTGAACTACATTAATAAAGGGTGAAGGCACGAAAAGATCTAATTCCACGCTGTGACACTTTCTTCGCCGGAAATGCTGCCGAGTCAACCCTTTGCTTCCTACCATCCTCACTCCTTTTGTGCTGAGGAAAATTGAGGTGTATATTGCGCGAATAAGCAAAAGTGCTCAGGAAAGTTGGCATTGAAGTAGTCAGCCTACTGCGCATCAGGCACTCGAGGAAGGAGTAGAAAACTAGAAACCAGCGATAAAATGACATGCTGACACGTTTGGATGCGTTATTGTTCAGCGCAAAAGTATTCTGATTGTTGCTAAAATAATACTGTTCAGTTTTTCGCTTGCTGTTTGACACATTTCATCGGCAAAAGAAAGGAAACCAGTGAAAGTAACAAGTGTTCATTTGCGTGCGTCTGTACGTTAACGTTTCCTTCTAGTGTGGCACCTTGTGTTCTCATTTCGCCCGGCAGTCTACGTCCTGAGTGGTGCGGGTGTCCTCCATGGTGCGTTCCGTTTCCTGCTCACTACGACCTCTGTCGTTATCACTCACTTCGCTGCAATTATTGCATTGATTGAGTCGCCTTTCTACACCCAACTTCGTGGCCTTTGTACTGTGCACTGTGTTGCTTATTATGGTCTCTGCTCTGAAATACTCACGCGTTGCTTACTATTTATTGCTCCTCCTACTCTCTTCTATCAAGTCAGGCAAACGCTGCTACTTCGTTCAGCGTTTCTGCATTCGAATTATGCGCTTTACTTGTGGTGCGTTTAACTTGCATCCTCGCGTTACTGTCTAGCTACAGCACTCACCCTTACTGGCCTTTTGCCGCGTTGTGCTCAGTCCTTGGAACTTAAGCTCATTTTGCCGCCTGTTCGTTGGTGCTTCTTTCGTCTATGTACTATGCGCTTGCGTTGTATTCAGCCTCCGCATTTGCTTTTGATTTCGTTTCTTAAAGCCGCTTTCCCCAATGTTTCGTTTTTTTCATGGTGTATTCGTCCTATAGGTCATTGTCTTCTGTGGTGCCTTTCTGACTGCATTCTGGCTCTTTGTTCTGTCTCGTCGTTTATGGTGAAACTAAACGTGAACCGCAGTTCTTCACCTCGATCTACGGCGCCAACATTGCACCGAACGACGGTGTGCCCTGCGGATAGGCGCTGCACGCTTCTGCGGGTTTAGGTAGTAGTGCACTTTGCGCAGAATGCAGTTGTAGTGTATTGCGATAAAAAATCTACGAGTGATGATAGATAATTACCGATGACATGATGGTAATGTAACGATAAAATGCCAGCAAAATTTTATGAATGAAAAGAACCATCTATGCTGCCCAGCAGCGATAATTGAAACTTTTTTAGCACAACTTCAAACGACGGAGACGGCACATTCTCAGCAGAATAAGGAGAATGGTTTTCATCCGGTATTACGCAAAAAAAAAATGTTTGGGTGAAAACAGATGTTTGACCCAACGTTAAACTACTCGAGTGATGGGGTCAAGAACAACCCACTGAGAAAAATTCACGGGCCATCAATTCGATTGATGCTTATGGAATGCGTTAGCATGTTGACTTACATTTCATGAACACTTTGCATTGAACTGAATTTATTCACACTAATGACATTCTAAGTTTCTGTTGCCCTGGTGCGGTGGTTCAAATCTCTTGCTGCTCCACGCGACTTGCTTCATGCTCGGCAGATGGCGCTTCTAGGTAATGTCTGGGACGATAACAAAAAAAAAAAAAGAACCATGCCCAAAATATAATCCAGGAAAAGATAAAAGCTACAACCGATAAGTGGATGGCAGGCGTTCGAAGGAGAGACAAGGAGGCACCTAGAAAGTTCCGGAACTACATGAAGACACTTGGTATCAATTCGAACGAAACGCGTCGCCATATATAGGATGTCAACGTTACCTTATTTGAAAACGAAGTGGGCATACAATTTATGTGAGAGCAGTTGGAAGAGGCTTTTAAACGTGTGATGGCACCAGCGGTGCGTAGCTTGATGGAGGTTGCTACCAAGGGAAGGTTTTTGACGCAGACATAGGCCAGGTAACTAGATTGTGTAAAAGCAAAGAAAGGGGTCCCTTTGCATACAGCAACAGGTCTTTACAAAAATACAAATGAAACTAATTACATTGCTTGGCAAAGAAACAAGAACGACTTTTTATGGTGCGTTAAGTGACGCAATGAGAACTAAATAAATCCCAGCAAGCTGACGAAAGAGTAGAATGAGCCTGATATACAAAGGCAACGGTGGAAAAGATCGCATTAAGTCCTATAGGCTTCTAACAGTAACACCGGTATTGTATCGAATAGCAGTGCAAGCCGGCAGGTATCAACTACAAGGATGGACTGAAGAGGCAAAGGTTTTGGGAGAACTGCAGAATAGATTCAGACAAGGACTTAGGTTACACGACAGCTTGCTCGCCAGTGCATCGAAATTGCGGCAATTAAGTGAAGAACGATCACTGTGGATAGCGTTTTTAGACATCAAAGGGGCTTGCGGCAATGTAAACCACGCCCTCTTACGGAAGATTTTGAAAAAAAAAAAGATCGTGTGGGCTGTGAAACAATGTTTATTACAAGAAGTTTACAAGAAGAACAGGGTAGCTGTGAATTGGCAGGAAATTGCTGGCGAAGGAAGAGTTGGGGTTAAAAAGGGACTTAGGCGAGGATGTCCTTTATCGCCACTCTCTTTATGCTCTCCATCAAGGATATTTAATGGAAGACAGAAACGAGAGGATTAGGGTGGTTTACTGTGTCGTGGTGGCGAAGGGGCCAAATGGAGACAAGGCTCATACCGGTGTTGATACATGCCGATGACATCGTTCGTTAGCAGGCGGCGGGAGAGGCCTTCAAGACACTTGGCCGACATAAGCTGAAAAGAGGCTAAGGCAATCGGGCTGAGATTAAGCGCAGGAAAATCGGGATTAATAGTTTATAATGATGATCCTACTACGATCACGCTAGAAAACTTAGAGTTACCTATAGTTACAGGTATCTTAATAGTTACCTATAGTTACAGGTACGCCTGCACCTATATGTACAGGCGTACAGGTATCTAGGTATATGAATAAATGACGGCAGAGTCTACATACGAGGCCGAAGGGAGTAAATTATAAAGAAAGCAAAAAGTAAACGCAGCTGTCATAAAGAATCGCGCGCTCTGGGGATATAACAAATATGAAGTTATTCGGGGAGCCTGGAGAGGCGCAGTGGTACTGGGCTTGACGATTGCAAACGCTAGGTGTGCTCGGGATCTGCCACAAATTTGGTGCTCGAAAAAACGCAGGGGACAGTCGGTAGGCTTGCATTGGGGCCACATGGAAACATCATTAATAAAGCATTTCAAGGTTATATGGGGCGGCCAACATTCGAAGCGCGTGAGGCAAAAAGTAGGGTGGAGTATGAAGGGCGCCATGTGAATGAGAAGTGATGAGTGACAAAACTTTTCCGTTGCATGTACCGATGCACTATTGATACAACATGAAGGCGAAGAACCATATGACTTGCAAATAAATACAAATGTCAGAGGGAAGAAACAGATGGTAACAGAACCTTGAAACAGAAAGTACACACCTCAGAAAATACTCACTATCAAAAGAAAATGCTGGATAAGCCGAAGTTGGAGCTCCATAGGACGGCTAAATCAAAGATTAAAACGAAAAACTTTCTGACAGTTGTAAAGGGAGTGGTTTACTTTCTCAGGCCAGGGCTGCGAGCTTGAGGACGAAGTGTTACTGGCAAAAAATTGACACCGCGGATGACGGTTGACGTTGCTGCATGCAAGACAGGGAAACGATAGAATATATTCTTATCCAGTGTAAGACCCTCCAACCCTCAGTGCATGGTGCTGTCGCAAGAATCCGAGAAGCACTAGGGTTTCGGAATAGCCAGGAGATGCTCAGTTTTCAAAACGTAGGTACAAGTAAGAGAAGACTAGAGAATTGGTAGAGAATGTCAAGAGAGTAGCTTAGAAATGGGAAGAAAATTGGCAGTTATCCGAAGATGTTGAGACGCTAAGAATTAATGGCTAGGTGACAGTTGTAACCACCCCCCCACAAAAGGGAGGGAAAGAATTATCTATCTATCTATCCTCCGAGCCGTGTAACTTGATTAATGATCGTTAGATGCCACTTCCTTGCCCCTTTCTTTTTGGGCCCAAATGTCCGCGTGCATTTGCGTTTGCAAACGGATGAATGTTGACGTAGACGACGGTATCCAAAGCACAGTGCGACAGGCTGTTAGTATTATAACCCTCACGAGTTGAAGACTGCGTCGATGGCCAAGTGGTTTAACGCAGAGGCCAATGAAGCTGATCTGATCGCTCCGCCGCGCATTCGGATCCTGCTCTAGGCCGTAAGGATGGCCAGCTTTGTTTCTTTTTTTTTTCTGCTTTCGCGGAGGCTGGCCACCGACGGACGGCCACCGCCGGGATTTCGTTCGGATAAGCGTTGTAATGCCAGCGCATTAAAAAAGCGTACCACTTGAACTGTCGGCTTCCGAAATCGCGTTTTCTACTGGTAGCCTGAAATCGAGCTGACAATTTATATTGAACACATAAGGACTTCGAGGGCACACACACGTATACGCAAAGTATCTGAACATTAGACAAATTACAAAGTATTGCTTCGATTAATGTAAAAAGAACAGCTCTGCCTCACTCAGGTCGTCATCCACTCACTGACCCCGCGCTCTTTTCTACTTCGTCAATTTCCTCATCCGCGTTAATCGCGGCCCGACACGCACGTTCACAACTGCTAAAGTCCCTAGATCAGCTTTGTTAAGTAGCGACAAGTCCCTCCTCTCCTAACACCCTTTCCCCCGCGGCTCGCGTCGTCCGCCATGTTCTTCCTAACGCGCTCTGGCGGCGCGGTTGTATACGCACTGGAACGGCGGACCTTGCAGAGTCACGGTTTTGCTGTAAGGGGCAGTAAAAAATGGAGAAAATGAGCCTGGTATGAGAAGAAGGGAAACGTGCCAGTAATGCGCTCCGAATGTGGTCTGCGTTGTGTTTTGCCGCAGACTTGTCGGCTCCTTATCACGGCGCGGAGCGCGAATCAAGCGAGGATAAGTGCAAGTGTTTCAGGTGCACTGATTCTCGCTCGTTGTGTCGCTTTGCGCCGTCATCAGGCGCTGACAAGCCGGCTGGTTGACAGCCTCGCGATACAGTTAAAGAATTGGCAGGGCGTACCGCAGAACACTTCGCGAGAGGCATTACTGAGCGAGAAAGTTTTGGCTACTTGATATCAATGAACCAGTTGCAGTGGGTGCCGGAGTGCGGCCGTAGGCAGAAATACGCGCGCATACTTGCACTGACATGCATGTTTAGGAAATAACAAAGGCGGACTGCATCGCGTAATCAAACCATCGGCAGACACGACACAGTGCGAGCTGGGAACTTTACCAATTCTGACTCGCCAGCCAGTTTGCTACATCGAATCTCAACGATGGAAAGCAGAAATTGAACTTACCTCGCATAGCTTGCTAGACTTTGTCAGCTTGAAATAATTTCTCCCAATCCTCTGGAGCCACGCTTTCTGTCGTGCAATGTCGTTCTTCGCAAGCGGCACTGAAAACAACGCCAGCCCTTTTCCTGGTTGGGTTGAGCACTCGAAGGCGCAACAGCCCATTCATTTCGGCTGCTGCTGCGGGCACAAAAATCGCCCGAAAAAGTAAAGTGACTTTCAGTGAACAGCGAGAAATATAAAAAAGTAACCTCCGCTGAATGTCCGTCGCCAGCACAACTATACGAGCAACAAACGTAGCGTGCATGGATGGATGGATGGAAAACTTTATTAAGCAAGCGAGTTTGGACCGTGCAAGGTCTCAGGGCCACCGCACAGCCCTCACATTACGCGCATGTGTCCAGGCCACGTAGGGCCATGGCAAGCGCCGTCGAATTATGCAGCCGGACGACTTAGGAAGAACATGGCGGAACGGAACCAGTTCCCAACCGGAAGTGGGCGCTGTTCAATAGTGCGCGTTGGCGGCGCCGCAAACGTTTTCGGTACTTCGATTTTTTTTTTAGAAAAGCTCATGAAGGGATTTTAACAACTGCCTCCCGTAGTTGGCAGCTCACTCAGTCAATGAAGTGGCTGCCGACACATTTGCTTTCTCTCGGAAACCAAGCAGAGGTACAATGTGCAATACGGCGTATAGCTATATATAGTCGCCGATATTTTGTCCGAAATTAAAGCAGCAAGCTACTCTCTATTGCCACTATAGTCAGTGCCATATGACTTGTCTCAGAAATCAGAAAATTTCATGGTTTCATCCTATGCACCCTTCAGTTTTCGCAGAAGCGCGCTGGTTCTTTAGTGTTGTCATTAGGAATAGCACAACCGGTCTGCCTTAGGAAACTACAGGGTTATTTGTTTTTAACGTTTGTATATTTTTATTTTAAAAACTAGGATAGATATGCCAGTGCGGGCTTTGCGGGCGGACTGTAGAGCAAGGCGGATGGCGCCCAATAATTAAAATATGAACTAAATTAACTAATCAACTTTCTTATTTCGCACTTTAGGAGGCAAGATTAGATCGCAAAATTGAAGGCTGCCAACATCGAAGGTGAGCCCAATTTTTATTATTTTTTTATCCGCAATGTGGTTCGAAGTATCGAGCGTCAAAATTACGCTTTTCAAGCCTCGTTGAATGGGTTTTTTTACGTTCCAGATTTTTAAAAAAATGATACCGCTCCGCTTAGTATTCTCGCCGAAATGAAGTTAACTTCTACATCATCAACTACACAAACGGCATCTCCGTATTTCATGCATAAGAACTGCGAGCGACGCCATTTTATAAAGATGCCATGCCGGAAAGACAACTAAGCAAGCTTTCAAATGGGCATTTTTGACGTTCGATATTTTGAAACACATTGCCGATAATAAAAACTAAAGAAATCAGCCTCACCTTCGATGCGGACGGCCTTCAATTTCATGATATTGTCTTGCCCTCAAAGTAAAAAATGAAGAAAGTTTATTAGTTCATTTTACTTAATCAATAGTCCAATTATTGAGCTCTATCATGCACATACTGTCCGCCTTCGTGTACAATTCACTTGAAGAGACCGCATCGACATCTCTGTCCCAGTTGCTGAAATAAAATTCTGTAAACATTAAAAAGAATTGCCCGGTATACATGAGCGCACGTTCTGGCTGCAGGAAGGGAAACTAATAATTATTTAATGCCGGTACTTACTCGCGTATAGGTCGCCCTATTTTTTTTTTCCACAGTTGCGTTATCTAAACTTGGCGATCGCCAAACACACAAATCACGGCAAACTCGACTACAAAATAAAGAAAGGGCGAGAGGGCTCAGTAAAGGGCTAGTTGTTACGACCTGATAGAAAGGAACAGCGCAGACAACACAGGACGACGAAGGTGAAGGACCCAGGCGCTGACTTACAACTGAAGTTTATTCGAAGGTGCGCACACAATGTGTAGGAAAAAAAACGGAGAACGGTGCTAATGGCACGACTGCGGGAAGTCGTGTGTTCTGGCCGCCTTCGATGCTTGATGAAAAAAAAGAGAGCCACGAAAAATGGCCGATACGAAGATAACGCAGCCCAAGCGCTCAATGCCTGCGTCGATCGCGCTCTTTGAGAGCAATCATCATATAAGCGAAGCTTCCCTCACTCGCTCAGTCGCCCGACGAGCCATGTCTCCTCCCGAACATGGGCGATCATTTTACGCAGCACTTAACGCCAGGTCATCCCACACTTGGAGGAGTAAAAAACTGAGCGACAAGACGCCTTGCCGATGCCGCCAAAAAGTGCGTCAGATGCTGCGAAAAGCATCGGCAGCGCTTTTCTAGGAGTGAGCTCCGCACGCCGGTCACAGCAACTCGGGGTGTGCTGTGCAAGTCGCCTTAATTGCTGATTAGAATCCCGGAGTTGTGCTAACCGAGATTCCAACTTTTTTTTTTCGTTTCTGCTTATCAAAGTTAGGTGGTCGACCTATACAACGTATCGACGAATATGCAAGTAAATACGGTAAATCATGATGATGATGATGAATTTTTATGGCGCAAGGGCATCCGAGGCCAAAGAGCGCCATGGCACAAGGTATTTTCGATTTCTCAAGGTGGGGTCAAAGACCCATTTCCCAAGCATTTCATCCTAAATAAGCCGAGCACCAGACCAGGGGAAAGATTGTACCCATTGTATCACCGGTGGGTACCCGGCGGCACTGGGGATCGAACCCCGCACCTGCCGCATGCGAGGCGGATGCTCAAACACTCGGCCACCGCTGCGGTCCAAATACGGTAAATCAATAATTTTTTTGAAGCAAGATCTGATTGAAGGAGTATTGAGAAGAATTATCCCAGAACTCTCATTGATTACTAGCGAGAATAAATGCAGGAAGCATATTTTTAATGACGGAGCGAATGATTTTCTGACTTGTGTGCAATCTGACTTCAGATAGCAGAAAAGAAAAAAATCGTCACGTGAGGACAACAAGAGCTAGCCTTCTTATGTCGAGTTCTACCCGCGCTCGAAGAAAATGTGAGATGAACGCATACGAAGCACTTCTGTCGTATGTTCATTTTTTCTATGACCATTTTGTCAGGTTCGTACTTCAGTCGCCTACTTTACTGCTCACTGGGTCTGAACATCCCATCGAGAACGGCAGTGAATGGTAACGCTTTCGATGATCTCGCAAGAGAATCTAAACCTCGTTGTTAGCTTCCCACTCAACCTCGTGGAGTACGCTACTGAAATTTAGAAGCCCGAGTTTCAAACGTCCTTTCACGAGTAAACCAGCGTACTTTATGAGCAGCCGCCGAGCCTCGACGCACTTTCCTCTCTCTGTCTCTTATTCTACTTTTCGGAAGCGGCAGGAACTGCGCAGAGCAAGTCGCCGTGACAGCGCCTTCATTCGCGCAAGAAATGATTGGCGCGCCCGCCGTGCATGGCCCCTGGGTGGCCGACGCAGCAGCAGGAGCCACCGGAGCGCGCGGCCCTTTCGACCATGGATTTCCGATGCGCGCCCGAAGCCAGCGTGGCCCAATCGATGCGGGACCCGAACCCCTTCAGCCGGCTCTCCAGCAGCGCGCTCCCCTCGCTCCGATATCGCACTTCCTGTTGCTTCGAAAAATTGTTGCGCGTGCCCGCGAAATAATTCGGCCGCCTGCAGAGTCAATGAAACGCCGGGTTCTTTGGCTGCGCTGGAAGCCTCGTCGGCGCCTCGTCCGTGCCGTTAGTAATTGCGCCCGCACGGCGGCGAGTCGATGCCGGGCGGCCGCAGGCGGCCTCTATCTGGCGTCCCACTCGCGCCTCCTCTTGCCCCTACCCCCCATGCTCGCTGGCGTCGTGTACACAGCCCGGGCTCTCTCTTAATCAGCGTCGCCGGGTGTCTCTCCCAGCCGCGCTCCGCTTTCGGGGAGACGGCCACTCACGTGCTGCCGCCGGCGAGAAGAGGGGGCGGGGGAGGGGGGCAGGAGAACGCCGCGATGGACGCCACGTGTGGAGCAGTAGGCTCACCGGACGAAAAGCCCAGCAGCAACGCTCGCTTCGCGCCGGTAATGATTCTTGAATTGCGTCGAGAAGGTGCGGTACAGCATTTAGGGTTTGGCAGAAAGAGCGTTCGCCGGAGGTTTTAAACATACTTCCTGGCTGACACACAAGCTGATGCCCGTTCTATGTACTCAGCAGATGGGCCGCACCATTCCGGGTTTCACTGTGTGTCCAATAGGTCGCTAGTCTCGAGTCTGTACGTGTTTCTTTGAAACAGCTCTGCTGCTCTCGAAATAGAAGTTTCAGTGTATACAGACATTCCTTGCCTTTTCGTTTCCTCAGAGTGCAGAGGATCCTAATGGCACGTCTTTAATAATGCCTATTGAAGTAATGTTTACATTTTCGTCTACGACTCTTGACTTTTCTTCTTGTGTGCGGAAAGTTCTAATACACTTTGTTTGTGTTCGCGTGGGTGTGTGTTTATTTCATGCCTGTTCTCCGCTTTCATGCCTGGGAAGCACGCAGAAATGTCACATGTCGCATAACTTCATGCAATATTGCCTCTTTTGTCTTTTTCTCCTCAACTTCCTTTCGTCTCAGCACGCACAGCTGTTGCCGTTCGCCAACATGCCTACACCGTGACAACCATTAGAAATAGCGCAGACCGACTAATGATTTATCTCTCCACACAAGCTCCTGATAATTTCACTAGCAAAAAGAATATTTTAGTTGAATGCTCTATCCATCGGTGCTGCGTTGGCGCCCCACAACGGGGCCTATATATACCTGATAACGCTTGCGCATGCAAAGCACGCGTACGCTCCGGACTCACCCAGTAAGGACGAAAATTCAATATTCCGGCGTTGATTAAAGAAATTCAATGCTTCGCGCGACCACACCGACTTCCATGACGCACGCCGCGCGACCTGCGCGTGCTCTAAACAATCGCGGCCGTGCGCACGTGCCCAGTTCTCCCGAGCACACCCTTCGCTTTCCCCCGCACGCACACTAGCCGACGGCTTATCGCGGATTTGGATAATGCGGGCGTCGCCCTGCTCGCCGTCTCGTGTTCCGCGCAAACTGCGTCATCTGCCTGCCTGCTCCGAGGCTTCGAATCCGTCGCGCTCGCCGGCTCTTTCGCCCCTAGTTAGGCCTAATGAAATCTTTCACAGCAAGCCGACTATTTCCGCACTCGCGTGCAACAAATGGCTGTCGGGCGGAAGCAGCCGCCGGGCCCCCGGCAGCCCGGGGATGAGGCTGACCCGCCATTCCCCAGGCGGCTACTATCTCTCGCGCGGCTCGCCCTCCTCGCTAATCGCCGTCGGCTGCCTAATGAGTCCGATAGCCGGAAGGACGCTGCCGAGGACGCCTTATGGGCCCGCCACACTGCACCCTCTTGTTCTTTGTTTTTTTTTTTCATTTCTCTGCCTCCACCTTCCCCCACTTCAATGGCGAGTTGCATTACGCTCCTCTCCGGGCGCGTGTGCGGCGCGCACTGCGCGGCCGAGTCTTGATTGCGGCCCATTGTAGCGTTGCCGTCCGTCCGCAAGCGCCGCCACCGGCGGTCAATGGAACGGAACACGAAGCAACCGCCTCGTTTTCTTGACAGCGCGGATGAGGAGTGGTTTCCGACGTCCGTCCTGACTGGCGGCGGCCCAACTCGGACGCGAAACATCGTCGCGTCGCCTCGAAGCCGCCGGGCGGGGCCGATAGATTAGAGACCGGGGAGATGTGTTGCGCCGCTGCGCGGACACGCATCGCCGACGCCAACACGAGAGGAGGAGGAGGCTGTCTCGCTGGTGCGGCTGTGAGTGATACGACGCTCGATGGGCGCCCAGCTACGCCTCCGGCGAAACGCTGAGGAGACGCGCCTGGCGAAAGCGAAGTTCGCCGGCCCGGAACAGTCACTGTCGGCCGAGGCGTCCTCCGCTCTTTCACTGCACCTCTCTGCGAGCAGCGACTGAGCAAAGCGCTGTTTCAAGGAAGAAGGTCAAGCTGACTCGAAGCGCTGCTTGAGGGGGATAACAGTGCAGGCTTCCTGAAGACGGGCTTCGCAAAGGTTCTGAAAACTGCCCTGTTCGAAATGCGCTCTGGAAGCTCACTTTTCTCTCTGATACCAGTATACGTTTTGGCCGCAGGCGCTCCTCGCGGCTGCGCCCAATTTACTGCCGCAAAGAAACAGCTGCATAGTTTTGTAGGAGGCCCAACGTGGCCCAGTGTATTGTTTGGCGGGTTGGTGCACCCTAAAGGCTTAGCTCCATGTGCGCGAAAACTCACGCGAAGGCGGCGGCAGCCAGCGACGAGCCTTGCCGTCGCACGAAGCGTTTTGCCCGTATCGCTTGCGTCGTCGCTCGGTTCTGCATCCACAGAAAATTTCGCTTGTCTCCCGGGACTCCCTCCGCGATTACCCAATCAGATCCCCGCTGGCCGTTTTGGTTTCGTCACATAGCACCTTCCGCTCCTCCCTTGAGATCTATCTTCACCTCAACAAACCCGTCATCTTGACCATCGCTGCTACTGCTCCTGCAGCACAGCCACCGTAAAGAAAGTATTTTTTTTTTGTTGGAGCTGTGAAGCAGACCCACAACATTTAAATGAACAGAACAACCTGTTTGGCGATAGCGGTGTGCTACCAAAAGGGTGACTTGCGCGTTGAGCCGCGGATAAGGGCGCTCGAATGTGTCGCTGCGCTCCAGCAGAAGCACTCGCGGCGCATAGCTCACTCGCGTAGTCTGCTCACATACAATCAGATCGAGGCGACAGTTTACAGGAGAGTGCAGTAAGCTGGAGTGCGCAGGCACCGAACGAGAGGACAGCTCCCCCGTGAACTAGTGATCTGCCTTCGCCTCCGCAAGCGCGCCGGCTTTATCGCCGCCGCTGTAGCTACACCGCCGTAGAGAATTTTTTTTGGCACATCCGCAAAATGTTATAGAGAACAGGTTACGGGCGCTTTTAATAAGCCGGAGTGCGCAGGCACCGAGACCGCTGTGCACGTCGCTTACCGGTTTCGCTTGCCTGGGGGTTGCCCACTGAGCGACAGCGCGAACGACGGCTGTCGTCACCACGCCGCCTCGTCGCGTCGCTCTCTTTTTCGTGCACATGGAGCTTTGTCTTAAATGTGCCCCGGGGTGCAGAGGAAAGGTGAAGAGAAGCGTAATTAACCGTACAACTTTGTCTCGGCATGAATGCATAAGTCTATATCTTTTATTACGATCAGGACAGAGGTGGCATATCTATTATATCCTAATTTTATTTATCTTCAAAGCGACCGCTGTTAATGACTACGCAAGATCTCGGTCTCGCCGATGTCCACACCATGCAAATGTGGGAGGTGGCCCGTACAAGAGATGGCCGGCGCGCGCCCGCCTTTCACGGCAGGGCACATGCAGTTTCGCGCTGTCTCTACCCTTCCGATTTGACGTCATCATGAGTACCATCTCACAGTGGTGAAGTGTGCGCATGAGAGGGGAGGTCATGCTTGGGCCTTCTCCGTGTTCTAGCGGGGCTGAGCAAGCGTGTTATGTGGCGAGAGGGGCGACACATCGCACGACGCGACGGCAGTAACGCCCGCACTGCGGAATGAACCGGCTGCAGTGTGTTTCCAACCAACACTAACAGACCCGGCTGCTGCACAGGCGTGACGCCTGGAGCTGCCGCTGAATTTCACATATCAATTTTTATTTTAGCGTCCTTCGTGATCGGCTCAAGATATGCCATGTTTAGGAGCCGAATTGAAAATTTAATCGCCAGAATAGTTATATTATGCCGGTACTGCTGTCATGTGTAGCTGTTGTCATCTGTCGCTGCAACTACCGCTACAGGTGCGCTAGTATCTTCAGTAATAAGCTTTCGAATTCGCAAATGCCAGAGCCGTGCTTATTTGCGCACAACTCTCTCTTCCTAAAACAGTAAAAGTTTGCTCCTGGCAACTTTATCGCCACGAGCGGAGCGACTCCTGCGCCCCCTGCGGTCATCTTCTCTAAACACAATTGGGACCACTCTTGCTTATTTGCTGCTTGGTCCTGGGCTCTGCCATGGCTTTCTGCCCGAAAGTAAGGTCGGAGTAAGAGCCTGGCCATGTATGACGCCTCTCTGCTATTTTTTTCTCAGAAGGATAAAATAAATTAAATGAATACAGTGCAACGGCGTGGTCTTCACATAATCGCCTACCGGCAAGGGGCTCCATTATCAGGAAACATACTCATCGCCAGGATCTGCAGGAAGCGCCTGGGAAATATTGCGACATGGCCCGGCAGATTGTCGTGGGAGGCACAAAAAACCAGTTTCAGACTGATAGTTGAGTAAGTATGACATACACAAGATCGTCACTTAAATTTACTTGCCAAGGTGGCGCTGGCAACCACCCAATTTCAACGGGGATGCCAGTAAAATCTATCCCGCCATCCATCCACGGCGTATGAATATGGCGGCATACCGACATGCATGTATGCTGGTCATTGCTGAATCAAAATACGAAGGACGCCCACAGGCAGATCGCGCTAGGAAGTCTATCGGTCTCACTTGGCAGCGTGGTGACGGCTGTAGCTGGTGCCAAGAACGCAACGTTCGAAGCTGTTGGCACGCTTACAGCACCTCGTTATAAGGCCCTGGTTTGGCTGTCGTACGCTGAATCGCTATTACTGCCGAGATAAACGGATGGGACCCACTCATGAGCCGTTAAAACAAGCGAAATGGTCAGACAGATGAGCCTTTGACTCCAGTTGCGGCTTCCACAACGCGATAATTTTTTTAGTGGGTCGTGGTACACATATAATCTGTCCTATTGGTTAACTCTGAATTCTTGGTGTAGAGCTCGCGAGACAAAAATGACTAACAACGCAAACAATGATTGGTGCTCAAAATATTAGTCCAAAGTGAGGACGTTTCGCCCCACAAGAGACCAGTGAGGAAGCCGAGTTACAGTGCGAATACTACAGGCCGGCAGTTACGGCTAATTGGTATATATGCACGTATTTACATGTGAACAGTGAGACAGTGAACGAGATACAGAGTCTGTTTGCACTGCGTTTCCAGTTCCTCCATTCGTCTCTGTGCCGGGAAAGGAAATAGAAAAGACGCTCCCTTCCCATTCTCGACAAAAACGCACGAAGTGACGAACACAAGCATACAGAAGAAGAGAACAGACTGAAGGAACTTAGACCGGATTCCAATGTACGAAGCAGACGCGGAGATCACGAAATACAGGGGAGCGACGCAACCGAGCAGCTTTACCACTCTCGGCCGACATGCACGTGCAACCACGGGCCGGGTGCCGTGATGGCGGGCCCTGTATTACGCGCAGGGGGTGGCTTCCGATTGAAACGGCCAAATGAAGCGTCGTCCATCGCGCCGAGGCGCGGGGGATCCCGGCGCCGCTCTTTGTCGTACGGCGGCCTCCCTCGGCCGGGGCCCGCTCTTGTTCTTATCGGAGTAATGAGCCGATTCTTTTTCTCCGCGCCCCAGCGCCGCGTAGCGCAGTGCCCCGGCTCCGCGGACTGCCATTTAAGTCGCACCTAATGGACGGGAGCCAGGAATGCTTCCATTACGCCTCGTGACCGTAAATGTTATCATAATTCTTAAGAGCGGCTCCGAGGAGTCAGCGCGCGCCACCTTGGAGCCGAAGCGTGTTGCGCCTCGCCGCGGTTTTGCTCCCGCCCTCTCGCGCCAGAGCGGCGGGCGCTGGAGGCTGCGCTGCGCAGAGTCCGCTGAATACCTGACAAAATTAATCAGGCGCCGGGAATTAATTAATACGGATAATTAATGTGGATTCCCCAGCCCGGAAAATGTACTCCAGCCGCAGGAGTCGCGAAGCGGTGGGCGCCGCCGATCGGCGATGCGGCGTCAGCGAGCAACTGCGCAGTGCGCGGAGGCGCCGCCGCCATCCAAGGCGCGCGTGAGCCGTTAGTCGTTTAACTCGCTTCAGTGTAATTAAAACGGGCGGCCTTCGGCACGCCTTTCATCTTCAACACTTTCGCGCCGGTCGGCTCCGCGAGTTCCCGGAGAACGGTCCCAGCCGCGACGCAGCTGTCGGGATTCTAACGAGGGACAAGCAAAGGAAAAATCTAATCAAAGAGCTTCATTTCAAACCCCAACGGCGATGAAGAGCTCTCCCTGCCCTACTCGACGGCGCGGAATACACGTGTTTCAACAATAATAAGCGGCTCATTTGGCGCAGCATTTGGATGAAATTAAGAAAAGCGGTGCCCGTCCGCTTCATAAGGAGCACCTGTAAGAATGCGCCGGGGCCGCAGGTGTCTGTCGAGGCGCAAGGCAAAAGCGTACGGGGCCGGTTAAGGACGAGGAGGAGGTAGGGGAACGCTAGTAGCTATTTGTTATTGAGTTCCCGTAATACACACGATGAAAAAATGGAAGCAAAATATTTCGTATTTCTATTGATGAAGGGGGACATGTAGCATTTGACCCGACTTTTTTTTAATGCTCACATTTTACTGCTTAAATATTAAAACTTCGCAATTTCCCTTGGCACTGTGTGAAATATTCTCACAAGACTCATGAGTAAAAGAAAGTGGTAGGGTTTCAACGTAGTTAAACCGAGTAGAGGTGCGAAAGCATGTGTTAGCCTGGTTGGCTCATGGCTTTGCTTCGCTGGGTCGTCGGCACGTCTGGCAAGGATATTAGAGTCAGGTTAAGCTCTGATCGAGGTTACGCTGATCTGATCTGTTCGCCCCGCAGATGGAAGTCGATGAAGACGACGATGTGCAGTGCACAGCGCGAGTGTGTGTTGCTGTTTAACACGAGGCGGGACTGGCTGCGGGCATAGCATAGTACTCTCGCGCAGTGGCCTGCGAAGCTCACCTGTTCGCGCTGCCGCCGGTTCGAAACCAATTCGCGCCAATATTTATTTTATTTATGCACTCTCAAGTTCAGGGACGCCACAAGATTCTCGGTCGAGTTTGACCCCGTGAAGTAGTGCTTTCGCCCTGAAAGACAAACAACTAAATCTAATCTATGTAAATTTCGCAGGTCGTCTGTGGAATGCAAAAAATCTACACGAATTCCCACTTAGCGCAGTCGTTTAACATGCATCAGCCGAAGACAATACAATAATTGTCCACCCGGGTAAGCTAGTCCTTCGACGAGCCGCCCAGGTGTTGTTCTTAGCGCCGCCTACCGACTTACTGTGAGACCGATAAATTGTCTATAGTAGTGGGGTGAGGTGGTTGCGGTCCATGATAGCGGCAGGGTGCTTTTCGGGCGATCGCTACTAGTAATCCACTGCAAGTAGATGGTTCCAGCCCCATATTTACTCTAGTGGTAACATTAATATTGTATCCGCTCACACATGACACACAGCCAGAATTCCGTTCCTCACATTGCGAAGTAGGACAAGACGGCAAAAGGTAAGTTGAGGAAGAGTTAGGAAAAGGGCAAGAAACGATTCTGGACGATGATGTAAGAAGACCGCAGCATGAAATGCTTCACGAAGTCCATTGGCAGTAAATCACACCACTGGTCTTGCCACAGCAGTGACCTCCACGCTATCCTATCTCATCCATGGTGCTATCCTATCCTATGCAGGGCTACCCCTATCCTATACTATGCTATCCTACTTAACCCTATGCTATTCTGTTCTATCCTGTGCTATCCAATGCTATCCTATGCTATCCTGCACTATGATATCCAATCGTTTACTATGCTAGCCTACCTTAAACTATGCTATATTATCCGATTCTGTCCAATTTTATGCTTTTCTACCCTATACTATCCTACCCTCCCATATTTATCCTATGCAATCATATCCATTCCTAACCTATCCTATACAATTCTGCGCTATTCTATTTTACGTTATCTCAAGATATGCTATCCTATTTATCGTATGCAATCTTATCCTGTTCTACACTATCCTATCATGTTATATCCTATCCTTAGCAATGCTATGCAATGCTATGCTAAGCTGTGCTATGCTATGCTGTGCTATCCTATCCTGTCTTATTCTAAGCTATCCTATCCACTTGAAAGAGACGCACCGCAATAGGTCAGTGGGATTGTCGTTTTGCTGATGATCCCAAGGTAGCGGCTTCGATCCCGGCCGCGGCAGGCGCATTTCGATGGAGGCGAAATACAAAAACGCCTGTGTACTGTGCAATGTCAGTGCACGTTAAAGAACCCCAGGTTGTCTAAAATAACCCGGAGCCCTTCACTACAGCATCCCTCATAGCCCACGTGTCTCTTCAGGAGGGTTGAACCCCTCAATTTACAATTTGCATGATCCAGGAGCGAAGTGGAGTAGCGCTCTGTACCCCTCCTTTCCTCTGCTTCCTGCGTTGGTGCTGGGCTTAATTCGAGATGCAAATGCAGCAAGCTTCAACGTGCGCTCGTGTGTAAAGGCGCTTGCTGCTGTACTTGAAGTGATAATAATAATAATAATAATTGGTTTTTTGAGGGAAAGGAAATGGCGCAGTATCTGTCTCATATATCGTTGGACACCTGAACCGCGCCGTAAGGGAAGGGATAAAGGAGGGAGTGAAAGAAGAAAGGAAGAAGAGGTGCCGTAGGGGAGGGCTCCGGAATAATTTCGACCACCTGGGGATCTTTAACGTGCACTGGCATCGCACAGCACACGGGCGCCTTAGCGTTTTTCCTCCATAAAAACGCAGCCGCCGCGGTAGGGTTCGAACCCGGGAACTCCGGATCAGTAGTCGAGCGCCCTAACCACTGAGCCACCGCGGCGGGTGCACAGAAGTGCACGGAGGAGGAAATATGATGATTCCATTTAAAGAGTGGCGATACGCAACTAGTAATCGCACCGGGAAGGAGATGATGATGACGTGGAATAAAGTAAGATCGCAGGAACGAGGAGGGGGGTGCGTGGATGATGTTGAAATAAATAAACATCTTATACTGGTAGTTCTGGATGCTCTGTAGAAAATGAGTTTTACGAGGTGCGTTGGTCATTCAGAAAATGACCGCCATTCAGACACTACACAGAATGGAAGAACATGATGCACTCAGTCATGCATGCCACCCTTGCATTAGCTCGAAGGGTAGTGACTTGAATGCACTGATTCGAGTGAAAAGCGCCGTTTCTTCGCATTTCATGTGTCACACGTTTTGTTGATTAAGCGCAGCCAAGAAAGTGGTATACGTGCTCATACACAAGTAATAAAGTTAACTGGACTGCTCAAAAACTGACTTTCAAGCACCCTTTCTCAGCAGCGTCCGAAAAGAGCGGAGGGGTGGACAAAAAGCAGCTTCAAATTCTTTTGGATTGGTATAAAAAAGTGTGTATAGATATATAGATATACACAACGCAATGGCAAATTGAATTGTTTCAAGATTTTTCAGGTTAAACATACCAGTTATTTCAGTGGTTAGAATATTGTTGCACCAGAACCTTGATGATAAGAAATGATTTCAGAAGGGCACGAGCCGCACGCAGAGCCGGGGACGGCCAGCAATCGTGGCCTTTCAGTGCAGAAAACGGGGCTGGCGATTTAATTTGAGCGAGGTCGTTCGGGCACCTCGGCCCCGAAACAGTGTAACGCCGGGCCTGACTTCGCGCACACCGGGAGGGCCCGAGCTGCTAACGCTTTTAGCGGACGTCGCCGCGAATGGAGGGCCGACTGACGGCCGCGACTCGGGTGGCACTCTGGCGGCACCTTCTCGCTGGGAGCCTGTCGGCGGGCCGGCAGCTGTTGCTGCGACGGCGGCCACCGGAGGCGGCCGACGGCAAACAAAAGGCGATCGCTAAACAAACTCGAGGCCCCGCTCCAATCGATCCACTCGTCGGCTTTGCTGCTGCCAAGTTACGCTCCTAACCGACTAAAACAATACCATTAAGACGGTCACCTCATCCCCTTTTCTGCTGGGTCCGCCGGCGCTGCCTGCGGGCCGGCCGGCTGGAAGGAGCCAGATAGAGCGAAGAGCCTGTCCAATTTCCGTTTTACCTAGAGACTTCCGCTGGCCACTCGCATTGTTCGCGCCGAGATAACTGCCGATACGGGCGGTAGCCGACGCCCCCTCCCCCCCCCCCCCCCCCCTCTCTTCCCTCCATCCCGCCCTGCTCGGGAAGCGCGGAAAATAAGAGCTCTCGGCCAACAACGGCCCCCGGCTGCAACGCAACAGCGCGAAGGGTAAGCACGCCCCAGCCGCGCGGGCCTCGCTCGGTTCCCCTTGGTCAGATGGCCGCACAGCGGCTGAGCCGAAACGCACGTTGACAACCCGCAATCTGTGAGGCCTAACCTTAAAGGGACAAATAGAAATTGGCCGGTATCGACTGGCTGCCGCGTTCTGATCGCGAAGAGACCACTCTTACCAAAAACTGACCTTTTATAATACAGGTTTCGCCATCGCCGGCCAATTTCGTAAGTAAATTGCGTGCATCGGCGCCGATTTTCGGGTGTGCGTCCCGTAGTCAACTCTACAGCGCCAGTCACTTCAAAACGGTGGCAGCGCGTTCTTTTCAGTAATGACGTTGCGAGTTTCAATCGACTCGCGGGAAGATTTTAAAGCCAATTTTCTCGCCGATATATGCGCTTTTCGCTGCCGTACGAATTTCAAATTAGCCAGAATGTTCCTGCATATAAATTTTTTGCCGAGAACAGTAATTGGGTGGATTTCTCCTCAGTGCCTCTTTAATCAGCAGTAACGTCTCATAACAACGAGTACTGCTACACTATTTAACGAGAATCTTGACTGTACGTAAGCAAAGTGCAGCTGATATCACGTACGGAGCACACGGGTCGGCCACTGATTGATTCGCTCGATGAAGGTTCTGTTACGCTTTAAAGCCCATGTAGTGAAGACATTCAGCTGGTGCGTATTTCGGCTGCTACCTTTTCTTAAACTGTGCAATGGAACTGAATAGAACAGAAATTCAACCTGGAGTCGCATTCCAAGAATACATTTGCACTGTTTCGTACTACCTTCTGCCTGAAAACAGGCGCCAGCTACTTCTGCGTAAACCAAGAGCTACACGGTTTGTTTAATGTGTCAATGTTGCCGAGTTAATATTAAAAAATGTGCCGGATCTTACCAGATTACCCATTCATTGATAAAATTATGGTAACCCTTGCTGACATAACTGAAGAAGACAATTGGCTACAATTGCCGAGTAGGATATGCGCAAAGGCAGTTGGCAACCCGATGACCTGATAAAGGTAAAGGCATCACAGTGCAACAATATTTACATTTCACTTGTAAGTTTCACGTCGCAACGTCGTTTTGAAATGACCTTCTTGGTATCAGAGTGTTCATATGTAGCCCTGCCTCATTACTAGAAAACATGGTTAGTATTTGCTAGGAATGTTCTCAGGTATTGTTTATTGTTCGCATTTTTTTATCGTCTATGTTCTCTACTCGTAGATTCTGGGCTCGTATGTTCTGTTGGTTGTACTTTTCTGCAAATTATTTATTTTCTTCTAGGCATGTACGGATTTTCTGAATATTTTGATTAAACAACAAATTATTCTCTCCGCTGTATTCCAGCTTTTCATCCTATCCATAGCTTAGTACCTGCCTGGTCGTTAGTTATTCTCGTCATGCACCCACTCTCTCTAAAATTAACAAGTTATTAACAGTTCATCATAATTTCTGTTGATATTAAGTAACTGTGTCTACAAGCACATCAGCTGAGCGACACTCAATTCCAAGTTCTCGTCGCCGGATCGTTTTGTATTACTTCGAGACACACAAAAGATAAGCATTTGTTAAAAAAATAAAAATCAGTGGAGCATAAATACCGTCCCCATATTTATATTCATATACGCCTTACTTAATCCAGCGTTTCGGCCTTTTGTTTTTAAAACATGTGGTTACCTCCCATAACGGAGTTAGTGCTCTGAAGCAGCATGCCTTGTTCTGGGCAAGAAAACATACTTACTGAATTTTGTTTCTAGGTAAATTTTCCAAATGCGGTCTAGACCTTCAAATCTAGGCAAAATATGAATTCGTAAAGTGGAGTCAGCATACTGGTGCCCTGGTGGCAGATTCGGCGCCGTGGATCTGACGAAGAGAGACAGCAACAGAAAACTAAGATGCTGTGTGTGCTAAGAAGATTCGCTATGCGTAATTATGCTGCTCTGAAGGGTGGAAACTAAACATTTTGACAGATTTGCCTGTCTGGATGGGTTTGAAGACTTATAATAAACATCTCTACATCTCTAACCATAACCTTCAATTTTAAACGCAATCTTTCGGAGCCGGCTTGGCTTTTTCTTCAAGGGTGACTGAGGGCAGAAGTTTGCCTCTATAAGTATTCCATTCCATTTATTTCCATCAAAGATGGGGGAGGCGAGGCAAAAAGCTGCGATAGCAGCTTGACAAGTCCTCGTCCCCTACAAAGCAGCAGCAGTACACGCCGACAACCCGACACATCTTTCATCGAAGAAAAACATAATAATACATAATAAAGTATAGAATGTACTACTCGTACATAAAAAACATAATAATACATAATAAAGTATGGGATGTACTGCTCGTACAAAAAGTGAATACAAGTTTCTAAGTGGGAGGAAGATTAGATACTAATATCTAAGAAAAATGTAATGGTAAAAAGGAGCGCACAAATGTAATACAGCAACATAAAGGCGACATTGGTTGATAGTTCATAACAAAGAAAGCATTCACAAATGTATGCATTCATGACAACTGAATTAGGCAAAGCTTAAGTATAAGTAAAAAATATATAGGACACACAAAGGTAACATTACAGGAATAAAGATTTCAGTTCATGTAGCTTAAGATCAAGAATATCAATGTTATCCTTTAGGTATGTGTTTAGTATATTAGGAATTCGATATTTTAGTGTCTGAAATCCATAATTAGTCCGGAAGGAATGCACTTTCCAAAACTCGAGATTGCGTGTGGGGTAGCGTGATGGACCTTTTATGGCTAATTCGGCAAACCTTATTAAACTACTGCATTTACCTTTATTTTCCCTGATAAGCCCAAGGCACAGGTGATAATTGTACATGTTTTCAAAACGTATTATGCCAAGGTTTTGCATTACAGAGTATATATCACAATCGTATTGAGAGCGTGTAATAATTCTAAGAACCGTTCGCTGTAATATACTCAACTTGTTTATGTTAGTTAGGGTAGTAGTACCCCAGACCAGACTACAATATTGTAAATGAGAGACAAACAAGGAATTATATAGGAGTAACAAAATATTTTTAGGGAGGAAATCTCTATGTCTGTACAAAATGCCGTTAATCGAGGCGAGCTTACTTGAGATGTAATCGACGTGTCTGTCCCAGGACATATGTTCCGTGAAGATCACTCCCAACGTTTTAAATTCACTCACTATTTCTATCTCCGTATTATTTAAACTAAGCGTGAAATTAGGTGGAATCTGTCGTGTCTTAGGACGGAAAACAATCGCTTTTGTTTTAGGAATGCTGATTACCAAGCCATTTTCCTGTGCCCAAGCAGCTACCTTAGCGAGTACAGAGTTGGCTATCATAAACAATTCAGTGCTGTCATCGGAAGAAAAGAATATGCTAGTATCATCGGCGTAAATTACAAACTTAGCTCGATCATCAAGACTGTCAATATCATTTAAGTATAGATTAAACAAAAGGGGGCCAAGAATACTCCCTTGAGGAACTCCAGTGTGAGTTTGTATTAAATGTGAAGGGTGACCATTGACCTCAACAAATAGACAACGATGAGAGAGGTATGATTTAATTAATTCTTATGCATTTCCGCGAATGCCATAAGATTCCAACTTTTCGAGGAGTAAAGTTCTGTTCAGGTAATCAAAAGCTTTAGTGAAATCAATGAACACACCCAACACAAGTTTTTTTGCTTCGATATTATGTAAAATATACTCCTTTTGATCAAGTAGAGCTAATTGGGTAGACCGATGTTTCCGAAACCCGTACTGTGCTCTCGACAATGCGTCTAATGTATCTAAAAGGGAAACAAGGCGAACCAGAAGAAGTTTTTCTAATCCTTTAGAGAACGCTGGCAGAATTGATATGGGACGGTAATTGCCGAGGTCATTGTGATCTCCTCTTTTATAAATTGGTTTCACTTTCACTACTTGAAGCTGTTTCGGGAAGGTACCTGTAGTAAAACTCAGATTGAAAATGTGCGTTAGTACAGGTGCTATACAATCAATAACGTATTTTAATGGCTCGATTTGCATACCTTGAGTGTCACAGCTGCGTGAATTCTTGAGATTCAAGAATATAGAAGAAATTTCTTCGTCTGAAGTAGGTGTAAGAAATAAGCTGTGTGGGCAAGGAGGGTTATTAGAGAGCTTTGTATGTCTAGATAGCTGAGGGGTTGGGAGGCTAGCGAAGTGATCATTAAATGCGTCGGCTAGGGAAGCCCCATTAACTATTATTCCATTTATCAAAAGTTCTTCCACTGGGCTAGTTATTTGTGAGCGGCACAGAACTTCATTTAGTTTCCTCTATGTTGATTTACTATTATTTTTAACTGCACTAAAAGACTTTTCTAGGTAGTGTGCTTTAGCTTTCTTAATATCTTTATTTAGCTTATTCCGATACTTCTTGAATTCTCTCAGGAGGATGATATCTTTGGTCTGAATGAACCTGTGGAACATGTCGTTCTTTATTTTTATTCTTGCCGTTAGATCGCCATTAATCCATGGCTTTCTTATTTTTCTGGATAAATTAATAGTGACAAAAGGAAAACAAGATATATAAATGTCAGTGAACTTTTGAATGAAACAATCATAAGCAGAATTTACATCCGAGCTGTTAAAAACATCTGACCAGTCAACTCTCATGACATCCCTGCGAAATGCTTCCAGCTGGTTGGGCAAAATCCGTTGGAACGTAACTTTACGCTGTGCTAATTTTTCTTTATTTGGAGATTTGACACATAGAATAATCGGCAGGTGGTCGCTAATATCGTAAGCTAAGACACCAGATTTAAGCTCATTCGACTGGTAATTAGTTAGAAAAATATCAATTAGTGTAGATGACTGTAACGTGACTCTTGTTGGCAAACTGATCGTATTTCTAATATAATACATTTCTAGCATTAGCTTAAAGTGTTTAACAGGACTAGACGAGTCAAGCAAGTTTATGTTAAAATCTCCTCCGCAAACGAGACTTAGGTCGTTGTCATTTGTGTATGAAAAAAGGGACTCCAGGAAGTTGAAGAATGTGTCAAGGTTGCCTGCTGGTGGGCGATATATCGTAACAAAAAGTTTACGGTGCGAGAGAACAGACAAAACTTCAAAGTCGCTTGAAGAACATGTATATACAGGTAGTCTTTCATACTTTATATCCTTTCTTATTAACATCATAACACCACCTCCTCGGCCGTACTCTCGATTGAGAGTACACGAGTCATACTCGGGCAAGCAAAAAGGGTAATCTGCAGTGTCATACCATGTTTCTGTTAACATGAGTACATCAAACTGAACATTTATTTGACTCAAGAGGGATTCTAGAGAAGTGCTCTTATTTCTGGCGGACTGCAAATTTGCATGAAACACCTTGAAAGACGATTTAAAATCAGAACCAATGAACTTGATTGCCTCATTGGGCAAAATGTAACTGTGACGAGCCATAGTGCATAAGCGAGGAAACTAGAATACATCGCTGATGGGCCTTTTACTCTGTGGCAGATTCTATCATATGCAGGTCATTCAGAGACTTGATACGCAAAGCGCTGTCCCCCTCTTTCCGCCGGACGTAGATTTTAGCATTACGGTGCCAAACAAACTTGAAATTGTGGTCTTTTGCCCATTTTTTTGTTGCCATGAGTAGTTCCCTGCACTGTTTGGTTATGTTTTCTTGAAGATAGATAGCAGTTTCAGCATCACGAAGAACCTTTCGCTTTTCAAACCAGACGTCTCTTGTTTCTTGCCTAGCAAAGCGGACTATGATGCCTGGAATCTTATCGGGTTTCGTCGGGAGGCGGTGAATAGCAAGTAGGTCATCTTTATCAAGTGCTGGTACCTTTAGCGTGTTCGCCACATCGTTTACTTTTTGCAATAAATTTTCTTGGTCCGTTTGTTCGATTCCATGAAATTCGAGATTTAGCTTTCGGTTGCGCCATTCTAGGTCATTTAGTTGTTCTTTCACCGAGTCCAGCCCTGTGTGATCTTGAAGCTCATGTTTGTGCACTTTCTTTTTCAGTCATTTAATTTCTTCTTCGTGGCGTGCCGTGTCAGCAAGGACTTTGTCATACTTCTCAGACATTAGTTGAATGGCCTGGTCAATGTTGTCAACAGTGTCCTTTAGACTTAGAAGGACTGAAAGTTTAGCCTGAATGTCTGCAAGTGCGATGGCAAAATTAGCCGTTTCCTCACTACACTTGCCAGCTGCAGTATTCGATGAAACGTCCGATTTAGGCTTTTCTTTCTGCCCACCTCGAGTCTTACCGACACGGCACGTTTGGCAACGCCATGCTTTCTTAGTTGTTTCTCTCATAGAAGTAAACTGAGATTCGGGCATACCAGAGCATTTTCCTATATGATATCTGAAATTACATTCACTACAACTCAGATATATATCGCCGGCATCTATTTCAGATGCACAAGCTATACACTCTG